>NW_027259930.1:0-10000 GCF_045791955.1 Oncorhynchus clarkii lewisi
GTTGGTTGTAGGTGCACTTGATTCAGTGTGCTGTTGGTTGTAGGTGCACTTGATTCAGTGTGCTGTTGGTTGTAAGTGCACTTGATTCAGTGTGCTGTTGGTTGTAGGTGCACTTGATTCAGTGTGCTGTTTGTTGTAGGTGCACTTGAATCTGAAGCCCTGCACACCGGGTAGGCAAAGTGTTCACATTTTGAACCATTTAATTTGACTGAAAAGACTATGTCCACCTTCCCCGCAGACCAGGAGATATGTGGCTCAATAATTGTTCTTTGTTTTTCTCTTAACAACCTGGCAGTCAACCGTCCTAAGTATTCAGCTGAACGTCCAACTATTTTCTTTCTGTTCAACAATGCAGAAAATCAACCAAATGGGACTACAATAGGCATAAAAGTCATACAAAACAAACTAGCACATCTAATGGCAGAACAGATCCTGAAACAGTGGAATTGCTTTTCTGCAATTGTGTAGCATGCAGGGTAATGTACCACCCATCACTGGCAATGGCCTTAAACAGAGCATTTGATGTACATTCAAGTGCACTGTATTCTCCCCCAGACAGGAGCCAGCACAGCGTTTAACAGGGGAGGGGATGATGAAGATGGCTATAGAACCTATTCATGTGTGGTGACTTTTTCATGTGTGGTGACTCATTGTAGTCAGGGGCTTAGTGGACCTCTCTATTATAGTTTGACAGGCTTTGACCTCAACATATAACCTTCAATATGAAGTGTAAGCACCACCGTGACGGGTAGTTAAGATATGTCATGTCTTTTTGCTATTTGTGAGTGTCCAGCCTGATTTCGTCTCCTTTTAAGACATACCTGGAGAACATAAACGTTCAGGAGGGAGACTGCTCTCTCGGAAGTAGATCACCTCTGTCAATGTATATACAGGATCTTCTGCTTGTGGGAGCAACCAAGCTGTTTGCAGAGGCTGAAAGAAGTGTGTTTCGTATATCTACACATCCATCCCACTTCTTGCGTGAGCAAGCGCACGCATGCACACACACACACACACACACACACACACTGTCCCCATCTCCGTTCATACCCTTCACATCCACAGTGTTCCCTGAGCAGTAAAACAGATCCCTTCTCATTGAGCTGAGGGCCGATAGCTGTGAAGTCTTTCTCTCTCTTTCTGTGGAGAGGCTCTGTGGAGAGGCTCTGTGGAGAGGCTGAGGGTGGGATAGAATGAGAGGAAGTATGTCACAACCACCAAGGGAATGGGGCGGCGCGGAGCGGCACCACAGCACAACTAAACTAACATTAATCTCCACCACTTCCTGGGCCTGGTCTGTCTAAGGCACTGCATCTCAGTGCTAGAGGCGTCACTACAGACACCCTGGTTCGAATCCAGGCTGTATCACAACTGGCCGTGATTGGGAGTCCCATAGGGCGGTGCGCAATTGGACCAGCGTCGTCCGGGTTTGGCGATGTACTGTAGGCCGTCATTGTAAATGAGAATTTGTTCTTAACTGACGTGCCTAGTTAAATAAAGGTTAAAAAAATATTTAAAAATAGATTTATTTTCATTTTTATATCCTTGAGGAAGGACTATAAAATGATCTTTATTTCCTTATTAACGTTGTTCATAACCTGAACACAATGACTTTCGGATGTAATTATCTTCCAGGATGGTATAACGATGATATTGCCTGTGCAGTCTCCTCTGACAGTGCTTGTGGCCAGACCCAAATAAAGCATACTCAGAGGTTTTTGTTCTGACAGTGTTTAACCGGAGTGGCGCAATAGCAAAGATACAGTGTCCCACAGTCAAATGAAATGTGGAGCATCTTATTGTATCAAGCCATAAGACATCTCTCTTGACACAAGGCGTTATTGAAAAAAACCTGGGGGGTCTCTATTGAAAGAGTGTCAATTTCAAGACAAAGTCAAGATGGCAGTTGCGCAGGATCCATATTTAATAGTGGCAACATTACTGACAAATCAATACAGTTTTCACATCTGATCATATATCACCTCTCTGAACTACTGCCTTCCTCTGTCCTTTGTCTGTTTCTCTGAAAGGGAACTAATACGTCCTACAGTGTTGTAAACAGTGGTGTAGATGACAATGGTTTCCTTATGACTTGAGGACAAAACTGCCCTTATCCTTTACAATGTGGCTGTGTGAGGCTACCGCACAGACTAAATCAATAGATGTGAATAGCATTAACAATGACAATGTAGTCAGAGAAGGAGAAGAGAGAAAAAACAAACACGGTAGAGGTGATGTTATGATGCAGTGCAGGTGATGATGTGGTCTCAGCAAATGAATGTCATCTCTAAGCGGTAATGACAACACAGGGGTAGGGATGTTGCGATGACCGTATTACCGCCACACATGTGGTCACAAGTCACGAAAGCAGTCAGATTCCACATGACCGTTTAGTCACGGTAATTAGGCTTCTCCAAGCTCTGATGCTGCTGATGGTCATTAGTAACCTACCAAACTTACTAACTGCCTTGTACTCAGCACTCTATTGTCCCTCTAATCACTCTGACATCAATGCAGATGTAATCAAAAATCTAATCAAACACTTCATGAGAACCCATGAGCTCATGTTGAGCAACATTTCAATAGGCTATGCAATTGCGCCAGAAAACAGAGTGATGGCCTCTATTAAAAAGAGGAGGATCCCATCAGCCTTATTTAGGCTAGGCCTACTATATTTATTTCTCAACTTTACTAATATTAAGCACATTGCTGGCTGGCATGAAAATAAACTATGTGAAAAACATCCTCCATTCACTATTTAAGTACATACAGTGCATTGCGAAAGTATTCGGCCCCCTTGAACTTTGCGACCTTTTGCCACATTTCAGGCTTCAAACATAAAGATATAAAACTGTATTTTTTTGTGAAGAATCAACAACAAGTGGGACACAGTCATGAAGTGGAACGACATTTATTGGATATTTCAAACTTTTTTAACAAATCAAAAACTGAAAAATTGGGCGTGCAAAATTATTCAGCCCCTTTACTTTCAGTGCAGCAAACTCTCTCCAGAAGTTCAGTGAGGATCTCTGCATGATCCAATGTTGACCTAAATGACTAATGATGATAAATACAATCCACCTGTGTGTAATCAAGTCTCCGTATAAATGCACCTGCACTGTGATAGTCTCAGAGGTCAACACCCTGAACACACCATCCCCACTGTCAAACATGGTGGTGGCAGCATCATGGTTTGGGCCTGCTTTTCTTCAGCAGGGACAGGGAAGATGGTTAAAATTGATGGGAAGATGGATGGAGCCAAATACAGGACCATTCTGGAAGAAAACCTGATGGAGTCTGCAAAAGACCTGAGACTGGGACGGAGATTTGTCTTCCAACAAGACAATGATCCAAAACATAAAGCAAAATCTACAATGGAATGGTTCAAAAATAAACATATCCAGGTGTTAGAATGGCCAAGTCAAAGTCCAGACCTGAGAACTGAAAACTGCTGTTCACAAATGCTCTCCATCCAACCTCACTGAGCTCGAGCTGTTTTGCAAGGAGGAATGGGAAAAAATTTCAGTCTCTCGATGTGCAAAACTGATAGAGACATACCCCAAGCGACTTACAGCTGTAATCGCAGCAAAAGGTGGCGCTACAAAGTATTAACTTAAGGGTGCTGAATAATTTTGCACGCCCAATTTTTCAGTTTTTGATTTGTTAAAAAAGTTTGAAATATCCAATAAATGTCGTTCCACTTCATGATTGTGTCCCACTTGTTGTTGATTCTTCACAAAAAAATACAGTTTTATATATTTATGTTTGAAGCCTGAAATGTGGCAAAAGGTCGCAAAGTTCAAGGGGGCCGAATACTTTCGCAAGGCACTGTAGATGACATGTATTTTTTTCCGCTGCCCCTGTTGTATACAGTTGCATGATTATGGTCCATTCTAAATCAAAACAAATTTAGCACATATATTATTTAGTATATGTAAAGACAAGATTAAATCAAGAATAGTCTGATATGTGACAATATTAGCCTGTTAATTATATTTTATCACTAGTGAATGATAAGAAGCAATGCATTTTGTTTGCAACTTTTTGTAGTCATAGTCGCACACCTCATGTAGCCTAGCCCATAGACCTATATGTTTTGATAAGGTTTGTATCACAACTAAAGTGGCCGAATAACTTTTTAAAATCAGACATTAATCCACTTTACAATGGTTATAGAGCCTTACTGGCAGACATGAGCAGCACATGAGTTTCAAGTTTGAGTAAGATCATATTCACCATAGAAATGCACCTATAGTAAAGCATTACATGCAGAATCACATTTACTGTCACTTTTGATAATGGTGTTTCCCACTAAATGAACATTCGTGCTTCTAGCCTACTGCCATGTGCACATTGCTGCACTTATAATGTGAAAAATAGCCTAATAGCCTAAGCAGCATTCCGGGCCAAGGGCACAACGGCCTCTGGCTGCAAAAGGCATGTATTTTGTTAGGGTGCATTACGGCCACACAAAGGGGATGCCGCCGGGAAAGTTGAGTCGTTATCAAGTACTTGTCAAATTGTGAATGAGACACGGAGTGTGCCTAGCCAGAGAAAAAACACAAAGCAGAGCTCATGCCTTTCGTTCAAATCCTCTGATAACCCAGTGAAGTGACAAGCAGCTTGCTCAGCAGGTGGGACTGCCGTCAGATGGGGTGGAGCAGACGGCTGCAGGTGCAGATGAAACACTCTTAGAAAAAGGGTTCCAAAAAGGGTTATTTGGATGTCCCCATAGGAGAACCATTTTTGGTTCCAGGTAGAACCCTTTGAGGATAAGGGATCTACATGGACCTCAGAAGGGTTCTACCTGGAAACAAAAAGGGTTCTCCTATGGGGATATCCAAGGAAACCTTTTAGGTTCAAGACACCACTTTTTTCTAAGAGTTTAGGTAATAGATCCTCTCTATACCCCACACCATCTAAACTACTGTGACAGCTCCTCTCTATACCCCACAACATCTAAACTACTGTGACAGCTACTCTCTCCCCACAACATCTAAACTACTGTGACAGCTCCTCTCTATACCCCACAACATCTAAACTACTGTGACAGCTACTCTCTCCCCACAACATCTAAACTACTGTGACAGATCCTCTCTATACCCCACAACATCTAAACTACTGTGACAGCTCCTCTCTATACCCCACAACATCTAAACTACTGTGACAGCTCCTCTCTATACCCCACAACATCTAAACTACTGTGACAGATACTCTCTATAACCCCCCAACATCTAAACTACTGTGACAGATCCTCTCTCCCCACAACATCTAAACTACTGTGACAGATCCTCTATACCCCACAACATCTAAACTACTGTGACAGATACTCTCTATACCCCACAACATCTAAACTACTGTGACAGATCCTCTATACCCCACAACATCTAAACTACTGGGACAGCTCCTCTCTATACCCCACAACATCTAAACTACTGTGACAGATACTCTCTATAACCCCCCAACATCTAAACTACTGTGACAGCTACTCTCTCCCCACAACATCTAAACTACTGTGACAGATCCTCTCTATACCCCACAACATCTAAACTACTGTGACAGATCCTCTATACCCCACAACATCTAAACTACTGTGACAGATCCTCTCTATACCCCACAACATCTAAACTACTGTGACAGATCCTCTCTCCCCACAACATCTAAACTACTGTGACAGATCCTCTCTATACCCCACAACATCTAAACTACTGTGACAGATCCTCTCTCCCCACAACATCTAAACTACTGTGACAGATCCTCTATACCCCACAACATCTAAACTACTGTGACAGATCCTCTCTATACCCCACAACATCTAAACTACTGTGACAGATCCTCTCTATACCCCACAACATCTAAACTACTGTGACAGATCCTCTCTCCCCACAACATCTAAACTACTGTGACAGATCCTCTCTATACCCCACAACATCTAAACTACTGTGACAGATCCTCTCTATACCCCACAACATCTAAACTACTGTGACAGATCCTCTCTCCCCACAACATCTAAACTACTGTGACAGATCCTCTATACCCCACAACATCTAAACTACTGTGACAGATCCTCTCTATAAACCCCAAAACATCTAAACTACTGTGACAGATCCTCTATACCCCACAACATCTAAACTACTGTGACAGATCCTCTATACCCCACAACATCTAAACTACTGTGACAGATCCTCTATACCCCACAACATCTAAACTACTGTGACAGATCCTCTATACCCCACAACATCTAAACTACTGTGACAGATCCTCTATACCCCACAACATCTAAACTACTGTGACAGATCCTCTCTATACCCCACAACATCTAAACTACTGTGACAGATCCTCTATACCCCACAACATCTAAACTACTGTGACAGATCATCTATACCCCACAACATCTAAACTACTGTGACAGATCCTCTCTATACCCCACAACATCTAAACTACTGTGACAGATCCTCTATACCCCACAACATCTAAACTACTGTGACAGATCCTCTCTATACCCCACAACATCTAAACTACTGTGACAGCTACTCTCTCCCCACAACATCTAAACTACTGTGACAGATCCTCTCCCCCCACAACATCTAAACTACTGTGACAGATCCTCTCTCCCCACAACATCTAAACTACTGTGACAGATCCTCTCTATACCCCACAACATCTAAACTACTGTGACAGCTCCTCTCTATACCCCACAACATCTAAACTACTGTGACAGATCCTCTCTCTACCCCACAACATCTAAACTACTGTGACAGATCCTCTATACCCCACAACATCTAAACTACTGTGACAGATCCTCTATACCCCACAACATCTAAACTACTGTGACAGATCCTCTCTATACCCCACAACATCTAAACTACTGTGACAGATCCTCTCTATACCCCACAACATCTAAACTACTGTGACAGATCCTCTCTCCCCACAACATCTAAACTACTGTGACAGATACTCTCTATACCCCACAACATCTAAACTACTGTGACAGATCCTCTCTATAACCCCCCAACATCTAAACTACTGTGACAGATCCTCTCTCCCCACAACATCTAAACTACTGTGACAGATCCTCTCTATACCCCACAACATCTAAACTACTGTGACAGATACTCTCTATAACCCCCCAACATCTAAACTACTGTGACAGATCCTCTCTCCCCACAACATCTAAACTACTGTGACAGATCCTCTATACCCCACAACATCTAAACTACTGTGACAGATCCTCTCTATACCCCACAACATCTAAACTACTGTGACAGATCCTCTCTATACCCCACAACATCTAAACTACTTATTTTTCTTCTGTATTATTGATTGTATGTTTGTTTATTCCATGTGTAACTCTGTGTTGTTGTGTGTGTCGAACTGCTTTGCTTTATCTTGGCCAGGTCGCAATTGTAAATGAGAACTTGTTCTCAACTTGCCTACCTGGTTAAATAAAGGTGAAATAAAATAAAATGCAAAAGTATTTCAGTAATGTATGAAAACGTGCCCCTGATACGTGCTCAGTCATGCAGCGAAGCATGCTGGATAAACCAAGTCCATCGCAGCCCGGCGAAGTGTCCTGCCACCACCAAACACCCACCAACCAAAACCATCAGTCTGCGAATACCCTCCCCAGCCCTCCCTTTCCCCTCATCCTCCACCGCCCTGGCACACACACTCATTGGTATGCATTGAAATTCAATCAGATCCTTAATTACATCTTAACATGGGTTCTTACCAGCTGGCTTAATTCCCCTGCTTCTGATTAAAGGGATTGGAAAAATGAAATTGAACAGTGGATTACTTACTATTACTTACAGCTATAAGAGGAGACTGACTAGTATGTCTTCCATACCTGTCTGGTCTGCCATCGCCTCGTCTGGCTCCCTCTCCCTCCCTCTCCCTCTGCCTCTCTCTCTCTTTGCCTCTCTCTCTGTCTCTCTCTCTGTCTCTCTCTCTCTCTCTGCCTCTCTCTCTCTCTCTCTCTCACTGCCTCTCTCTCTGCCTCTCTCTGCCTCTCTCTCTCTCTCTCTCTCTCTCTCTCTCTCTCTCTCTCTCTCTGCCTCTCTCTCTGTCTCTCTCTCTGTCTCTCTCTCTCTCTGCCTCTCTCTCTCTCTCTCTCTCTCACTGCCTCTCTCTCACTGCCTCTCTCTCTGTCTCTGTCTCTCTCACTGTCTCTCTCTCTCTCTCTCTCTCTCCAGGTACTCCTTTAAATATTGCAGGGACAAGATGAGCATGCTTCTGCTGGGCTCTCTTCTCACAGCAGAGAGGAGAATTAGTACCTTTTCTCTTGGGTTTAGGTGTGATTGCTTCTTATACAGATACGGACTTGGATAGGTATCATGACAGATCTATTCTATTTTTTTATTTAACAGACATGTAAACAGCCGGAGGGTCAAACATATATACTTTAAAATGACTAAAACCATATCTAAGCTGTATAATAATCCCTAGACAGTCAGGGAACATCGGAAATTCCCAAAACTATGGATAGAGGACCATTTTTTGCACAATTTGATGGCAAGGACCTTGTTGAAGACTGAATATGGCCCCCGGAGCAAAATGAGTTTGACACCCCTGGTCTAGAGTAATTGTGAGTGTTTGTGTGGGCACTAAAGTATTTGTATCCATAGTGCATATTTGTTGTTGGACGCTTGACGCAGTTGACTCTCTGTGGTCCCAATCACGTTTCCTTGTCTCCTGTCCCTTCTAACCTCAGCAGCCTCACCTCATGGTGTCTGTATGTGGTGCCAGATGAATAGCCTGCAGAAGGAGAGGGGATAGGATGCTTCAGGCTGATTTCTAATGGGGCCAAGGAAGCCTACTACCCAAGCTGCCTATATCCAGGCTGTAGAGGACAGTGGGTCCGTCAATCACAGAGCTACCATCATCAGTATGTGATTATCCTCCCCATGTAGTAGCTGGATGAATTATGACATCATCCCCATTCTTCCTATCTTCTTCTTCTTCTGTTAGTAATAACTTGCAGCCAGTTTACTTTTCAACTTCATCTGTTGGTCTGCTGAAGCTGAACTAAGTCTTTCCGTTAGAACATGTTGTTCTCCATTGGGCTGTTTATTTTAGCCAATTAAAAGTGATTCTGCTGGCACTTTGTGTGCATCAGAGGGCTTATATCAGTATTAATACACAGGTACAGAGAGATACATTGGGAAATGGGGGGTTTAACATTATGTATTTTGGTGCCTGTGCATATGCGTGTGCATTATGTATTCACGTGTATTTAGTCTGACCAGTTAGCAGGCGCTTCCACAAGCAGCCGTTTTGCTATCAATTTGGGAATAAAACTGCATCAATCATTAACATTTTGTTTCTGATGAAAGACGCCAGTAATGTATCCCTCTGAAACTGCATGACGGGGTGTTCAGTCTACTGCATGGCCAGTCTGAGGTGGGTAGCCTACACATAGCCTACACACAGATAACTGACAAAATAAAGGAAACACCAACATAGTGTCTTAATTAACAGGGGAGCCACCAGAACAGCTTTCAATGCGCCTTGGCATGGTTTCTACAAGTGTCTGGAACTCTATCAGAGGGATGCGACAACATTCTTACACAAGAAATTCCATCATTTTATGTTTTGTTGATGGTGGTGAAAAACGCTGTTTCAGGCACCGCTTCAGAATCTCCAATTAGTGTTCAATTGAGTTGAGATCTGGTGACTGAGACACACACACACACACACACTTTTATACATGACCCTAAGCATGATGGGATGTTTTAATTGCTTAATTAGCTTAGGGAACCACACCTGTGTGGAAGCACCTGCTTTCAATATACATTGTATCCCTCAATTACTCAAGCGTTTCCTTTATTCTGGCAGTTACCTGTAGCCCCCTGCTTTTCTGGGAATGTGAGACTCTACCGCCCCCTTTTGGTACATGAGGATACATCACCTGTTCCCACAGTAACCACAGCAGTAAATGTGTTTTATAACTAAACCAAGATGGACCACAGCCTGTCATTTCCAATGGGAGCAAATGCAG
>NW_027259930.1:17500-20302 GCF_045791955.1 Oncorhynchus clarkii lewisi
GTGTGTGTGTGTGTGTGTGTGTGTATCTGTGTGCTAGCACGTTGGTATGGTCTGTCTGTGTGTGTGGAGGGTGTATGGTTGTGCTCTATATGGTCTGTAAATTATTGATCAGGTTCACCCTGTGGTCTAATTGATCCAAATCTAAGTTTATTTGCCACGTGCACTGAATACAACCTTACAGTGAAATGCTTACTTACAGGCTCTAACCAATAGTGCAAAAAAGGTATTAGGTGAACAATAGGTAAGTAAAGAAATGAAAACAACAGTAAAAAAACAGTGAAAAATAACAGTAGCGAGGCTATAAAAGTAGCGAGGCTACATACAGACACCGGTTAGTCAGGCTGATTGAGGTAGTACTGTATGTACATGTAGGTATAGTTAGAGTGACTATGCATATATGATGAACAGAGAGTAGCAGTAGCGTAAAAGAGGGGTTGGTGGGTGGCGGGACACAATGCAGATTGCCCGGTTAGCCAATGTGCGGGAGCACTGGTTGATCGGGCCAATTGAGGTGGTATGTACATGAATGTATAGTTAGAGTGACTATGCATATATGATAAACAGAGAGTAGCAGCAGCTTAAAAAGAGGGGTGGGGGGTGGGGGGGGCACACAATGCAAATAGTCCGGGTAGCCATTGGATTACCTGTTCAGGAGTCTTATGGCTTGGGGGTAAAAACGGGTGAGAAGCTTTTTTGTCCTAAACTTGGCACTCCGGTACCGCTTGTTGGTAGTAGAGAGAACAGTCGATGACTGGGGTGGCTGGGGTCTTTGACAATTTTTAGGGTCTTCCTCTGACACCGCCTGGTGTAGAGGTCCTGGATGGCAGGCAGCTTAGCTCCAGTGATGTACTGGGCCGTACGCACTACCCTCTGTAGTAGGAGGTAGGAAGGTAGGAGGTAAGAAACAGCTGATTGATGGAGTCTCATTGGGGACCCCAGCCTATTCTACAGCCAGGCCAGTCAGGTGTCAGGTCAACACCTCAACTATAACCTAACATCTATCTCCCCATTGTCCGGGATCTCTAACCTAAATATAAACTGTCTAAATTACAGACCCCTGCTGGTTAAAGCTCATATTGCAGGTGTTGTTATTCTCATAGCGGCTGCACATTTAGCCTGCTCTTTTGAAGCTCTCGCTGTAAAGTCTGGTAGAGTTTCACCATCTAGCCCCTTTTACAGTGTGCCAGGTGTACAGTCTGCTTCGTATCACACATATGACTGAACAGAACACACACTGCAACAGAATACCCCTGAGAGACTGAATGAGCTCGTGCCATGGGGCTCTAAAAGATACAATCTCCAGTTATGACACTATCTTAATCATAAATGAGACACATTAACACAGCAGCCTATGTGATTATAGTGTAGTTGGGGGGCCGCCAGTGTCAGTGTTCCTCTGAGCTCTCTAGGAGGGTGCAGAGCAGAGGGTCAGGCTGAAGAGTGCCATGCTTGTGCTGGGTTCAAGGGATTCACTGATACAACCACCTGCTACACTCATCCAATGAATGCTCCCTGACAGCTTTGTTTGTGTGAGCGAAATCATAATGACAAATTAGCCCCATCATTTGTTTTATGAGTGTGTGTTGGTTTGTGTGTACGCCATGCTTTTGTGTGTGTGTGTGTGTGTGTGTGTGTGTGTGTGTGTGTGTGTCTCTCTCTCTCTCTCTCTCTCTCTCTCTCTCTCTCTCTCTCTCTCTCTCTCTCTCTCTCTCTCTCGCCCTCTTCTCCTCTCTCTCCATGAATCATTCTACTCCAGAGTCACGTAAGAGTCTCTGTTCAGTATGTGGCTCACTGTCCTTCATGTGTCTTAATGGCTGTGTGTTCTGCTAGGTCCTACACACATTAACCTTCAGCCTCCCTTCCCTTCAGCCCGGCTTCTCTACTCTCCTGTGGCTCCTCATTGATTGGAGGTCAGCAGTGGGGGCTGTGTGCCTTGCAGTAGGAGGGGAGAGATGGAGGGAGAGAGGTGTGGGGGAGATGAGGGGTCACTGATTGAGAGAGCCATTGTTCTGTGGCCCTGCTGGAACATGGTTGGTCTCTCTCTGCATGTCATCCATAACTCACCATCAATCACCAGCATCTCTACTGGGGCTAAGCATAGTTTTGTGTTAGACAGTTACAGTGATACTGCAGTACTACCCTCTGTGCAGTGACTCTCTGCTAGTCAAATGTCACACTGCTGAAATACAGAATGTAATAGGATGAAAAATACCCGTCTTAATTTGATACCTTAAGTTTGTATTACATGGATGCCAGCTTAGGCTGTTAGCTCCGAATATCCATGCTACGCTGTTAAATAGTCAGACAGAGATCCAAATTCCTGTCACCACAGTGTCATGTCTGCCATTTTGAAGCTAGCTAAATGAGGCTCCATCTGTCTCCCGCAACAGTCACACACAGTACCAGGCCAGCATACCAGGACAGCCTACTGTACAAATTATTCACAAAAACATCACTTAAATATAAACAAGGGCAAAGCAGAGACATTTTGTTAACAAGCTAATATATCAGGTCTTAGGCTATTGATGTAAGTTGTTGAGCATTGAAACGTTGTTTATTGAGAAGCACAACATGACTCATCTCCTTTATAATATTGTTTTTAAACTGTACAATTTGTTTTACCCAAAATAACAAATAAAAACAATCTACTCTACTATGATCACTATGATCCAAGATGTCATAGCAGTCTTTGTCCTCCGTCTTGTCGTGTCCCATGTTTATATATTTTTTTATATTTTTATTTGCATATCTTTTTGATATTTTTCTAAACCTCAACTTGAAAATACTCTCCTGCAACCTGCC
>NW_027259931.1:0-10000 GCF_045791955.1 Oncorhynchus clarkii lewisi
CCATGTCTCCATGTCTCTCTGACTCCATGTCTCTCTGGCTCCATGTTTTCATGTCTCTCTGACTCCATGTCTCTGTCGCCATGTCTCTCTGACTCCATGTCTCCATGTCTCTCTTACTCCATGTCTCTCTGACTCCATGTCTTCATGTCTCTCTGACTCCATGTCTTCATGTCTCTCTGACTCCATGTCTTCATGTCTCTCTGACTCCATGTTTTCATGTCTCTCTGGCTCCATGTCTCTCTGTCTCTCTGACTCCATGTTTTTACTATGTCTCTCTGGCTACATGTCTCTCTGTCTCTCTGGCTCCATGTCTCTCTGTCTCTTTGACTCCATGTCTCTCTGACTCCATGTTTTCATGTCTTTCTGACACCATGTTTTCATGTCTCTCTGACTCCATGTCTCTGACTCCATGTCTCCATGTCTCTCTGACTCCATGTCTCTCTGACTCCATGTCTTCATGTCTCTCTGACTCCATGTCTTCATGTCTCTCTGTCTCTCTGACTCCATGTCTCTCTGACTCCATGTTTTCATGTCTCTCTGACTACATGTCTCCATGTCTCTCTGACTCCATGTTTTCATGTCTCTCTGACTCCATGTCTTTCTGACTCCATGTCTCTCTGACTCCATGTCTCTCTGACTCCATGTTTTCATGTCTCTCTGGCTCCATGTCTCTCTGTCTCTCTGACTCCACGTCTCTCTGTCTCCATGTCTCTCTGTCTCCATGTCTCTCTGACTTCATGTTTTCACGTCTCCAGGTCTCTCTGACTCCATGTTTTCATGTCTCTCTGACTCCATGTCTCTCTGACTCCATGTCTCTGTCTCTCTGTCTCCATGTTTCTCTGTCTCCATGTCTCTCTGACTCCATGTCTCTCTGACTCCATGTCTCTCTGACTCCATGTCTCCATGTCTCTCTGACTCCATGTTTTCATGTCTCTCTGACTCCATGTCTCTCTGACTCCATGTCTCTCTTTCTCCATGTCTCTCTGACTCCATGTCTCTCTGTCTCCATGTCTCTCTGTCTCCATGTCTCTCTGGCTCTATGTCTCTCTGACTCTCTGTCTCTCTGTCTCTCTGACTCCATGTCTCTCTGTCTCCATGTCTCTCTCTCTCTGACTCTCTGTCTCTCTGACTCTCTGTCTCTCTGTCTCTCTGACTCCATGTCTCTCTGGCTCCATGTCTCTCTGTTTCTCTGACTCCATGTCTCTCTGACTCCATGTTTTCATGTCTCTCTGACTACATGTCTCCACGTCTCTCTGACTCCATGTTTTCATGTCTCTCTGACTCTGTCTCCATGTCTCTCTGACTCCATGTCTCTGTCTCTCTGTCTCCATGTTTCTCTGTCTCCATGTTTCTCTGTCTCCATGTTTCTCTGTCTCCATGTCTCTCTGACTCCATGTCTCTCTGACTCCATGTCTCTCTGACTCCATGTCTCTCTGTCTCTCTGACTCCATGTCTCCATGTCTCTCTGACTCCATGTTTTCATGTCTCTCTGACTCCATGTCTCCATGTCTCTCTGTCTCTCTGTCTCTCTGTCTCTCTGTCTCTCTGTCTCTCTGACTCCATGTCCCTCTGTCTCCATGTCTCTCTGTCTACATGTCTCTCTGACTCCATGTTTTCATGTCTCTCTGACTCCATGTCTCTGTCTCTCTTTCTCTCTGACTCCATGTCTCTCTGACTCCATGTCTCTCTGTCTCCATGTCTCTCTGACTCCATGTCTCTCTGTCTCCATGTCTCTCTGTCTCCATGTCTCTCTGGCTCTATGTCTCTCTGACTTTCTGTCTCTCTGTCTCTCTGACTCCATGTCTCTCTGTCTCCATGTCTCTCTCTCTCTGACTCTCTGTCTCTCTGACTCCATGTCTCTCTGACTCCATGTCTCTAAGACTCCATGTTTTCATGTCTCTCTGACTACATGTCTCCACGTCTCTCTGACTCCATGTTTTCATGTCTCTCTGACTCTGTCTCTCTGTCTCCATGTCTCTCTGTCTCCATGTCTCTGACTCCATGTTTTCATGTCTCTCTGACTCCATGTCTCCATGTCTCTCTGACTCTCTGTCTTTCTGACTCCATGTTTTCATGTCTCTCTGACTCCATGTCTCTGTCTCTCTGTCTCTCTGGCTCTTTGTCTCTCTGACTCTCTGTCTCTCTGTCTCTCTGACTCCATGTCTCTCTGACTCCATGTCTCTCCGACTCTCTGTCTCTCTGACTCCATGTCTCTCTGACTCCATGTCTCTCTGACTCCATGTCTCTCTGTCTCCATGTCTCTCTGTCTCCATGTCTCACTGACTCCATGTCTCTCTGACTCTCTGTCTCTCTGACTCTCTGTCTCTCTGACTCCAGGTCTCTCTGTCTCTCTGGCTCCATGTTTCTCTGTTTCTCTGACTCCATGTCTCTCTGACTCCATGTTTTCATGTCTCTCTGACTATATGTCTCCACGTCTCTCTGACTCCATGTCTCTCTGACTCCAGGTCTCTCTGTCTCTCTGTCTCTTTGACTCCATGTCCCTCTGTCTCCATGTCTCTCTGTCTCCATGTCTCTCTGACTCCATGTTTTCATGTCTCTCTGACTACATGTCTCCACGTCTCTCTGACTCCATGTTTTCATGTCTCTCTGACTCTGTCTCCATGTCTCTCTGACTCCATGTCTCTGTCTCTCTGTCTCCATGTTTCTCTGTCTCCATGTTTCTCTGTCTCCATGTTTCTCTGTCTCCATATCTCTCTGACTCCATGTCTCTCTGACTCCATGTCTCTCTGTCTCCATGTCTCTCTGTCTCCATGTCTCACTGACTCCATGTCTCTGACTCTCTGTCTCTCTGACTCTCTGTCTCTCTGACTCCAGGTCTCTCTGTCTCTCTGGCTCCATGTTTCTCTGTTTCTCTGACTCCATGTCTCTCTGACTCCATGTTTTCATGTCTCTCTGACTATATGTCTCCACGTCTCTCTGACTCCATGTCTCTCTGACTCCAGGTCTCTCTGTCTCTCTGTCTCTCTGACTCCATGTCCCTCTGTCTCCATGTCTCTCTGTCTCCATGTCTCTCTGACTCCATGTTTTCATGTCTCTCTGACTCCATGTCTCTGTCTCTGTGACTCCATGTCTCTCTGACTCCATGTCTCTCTGGCTCCATGTCTCTCTGGCTCCATGTCTCTCTGGCTCCATGTCTCTCTGGCTCCATGTCTCTCTGTCGCTCTGTCTCTCTGACTGCATGTCTCTCTGTCTCCATGTCTCTCTGTCTCCATGTCTCTCTGTCTCCATGTCTCTCTGTCTCCATGTCTCTCTGACTCCATGTCTCTCAGACTCCATGTCTCTCTGTCTCCATGTCTCTCTGGCTCTATGTCTCTCTGACTCTCTGTCTCTCTGTCTCTCTGACTCCATGTCTCTCTGTCTCCATGTCTCTCTCTCTCTGACTCTCTGTCTCTCTGACTCTCTGTCTCTCTGTCTCTCTGACTCCATGTCTCTCTGGCTCCATGTCTCTCTGTTTCTCTGACTCCATGTCTCTCTGACTCCATGTTTTCATGTCTCTCTGACTACATGTCTCCACGTCTCTCTGACTCCATGTTTTCATGTTTCTCTGACTCTGTCTCCATGTCTCTCTGACTCCATGTCTCTGTCTCTCTGTCTCCATGTTTCTCTGTCTCCATGTTTCTCTGTCTCCATGTTTCTCTGTCTCCATATCTCTCTGACTCCATGTCTCTCTGACTCCATGTCTCTCTGACTCCATGTTTTCATGTCTC
Organism: Oncorhynchus clarkii lewisi; assembly: GCF_045791955.1. Lineage (NCBI taxonomy): Eukaryota > Metazoa > Chordata > Actinopteri > Salmoniformes > Salmonidae > Oncorhynchus > Oncorhynchus clarkii. The sequence goes on from NW_027259931.1 coordinate 3,729, forward strand.
TCTGGCTCCATGTCTCTCTGTCTCTCTGACTCCATGTCTCTCTGTCTCTCTGACTCCATGTCTCCATGTCTCTCTGACTCCATGTTTTCATGTCTCTCTGACTCCATGTCTCCATGTCTCTCTGTCTCTCTGTCTCTCTGACTCCATGTCCCTCTGTCTCCATGTCTCTCTGTCTACATGTCTCTCTGACTCCATGTTTTCATGTCTCTCTGACTCCATGTCTCTGTCTCTCTTTCTCTCTGACTCCATGTCTCTCTGACTCCATGTCTCTCTGTCTCCATGTCTCTCTGACTCCATGTCTCTCTGTCTCCATGTCTCTCTGTCTCCATGTCTCTCTGGCTCTATGTCTCTCTGACTTTCTGTCTCTCTGTCTCTCTGACTCCATGTCTCTCTGTCTCCATGTCTCTCTCTCTCTGACTCTCTGTCTCTCTGACTCTCTGTCTCTCTGACTCCATGTCTCTCTGGCTCCATGTCTCTCTGTTTCTCTGACTCCATGTCTCTCTGACTCCATGTTTTCATGTCTCTCTGACTACATGTCTCCACGTCTCTCTGACTCCATGTTTTCATGTCTCTCTGACTCTGTCTCTCTGTCTCCATGTCTCTCTGTCTCCATGTCTCTGACTCCATGTTTTCATGTCTCTCTGACTCCATGTCTCCATGTCTCTCTGACTCTCTGTCTTTCTGACTCCATGTTTTCATGTCTCTCTGACTCCATGTCTCTGTCTCTCTGGCTCTTTGTCTCTCTGACTCTCTGTCTCTCTGTCTCTCTGACTCCATGTCTCTCTGACTCCATGTCTCTCCGACTCTCTGTCTCTCTGACTCCATGTCTCTCTGACTCCATGTCTCTCTGTCTCCATGTCTCTCTGTCTCCATGTCTCTCTGACTCCATGTCTCTCTGACTCTCTGTCTCTCTGACTCTCTGTCTCTCTGACTCCAGGTCTCTCTGTCTCTCTGGCTCCATGTCTCTCTGTCTCTCTGGCTCTTTGTCTCTCTGACTCTCTGTCTCTCTGTCTCTCTGACTCCATGTCTCTCTGACTCCATGTCTCTCCGACTCTCTGTCTCTCTGACTCCATGTCTCTCTGACTCCATGTCTCTCTGACTCCATGTCTCTCTGTCTCCATGTCTCTCTGTCTCCATGTCTCACTGACTCCATGTCTCTGACTCTCTGTCTCTCTGACTCTCTGTCTCTCTGACTCCAGGTCTCTCTGTCTCTCTGGCTCCATGTTTCTCTGTTTCTCTGACTCCATGTCTCTCTGACTCCATGTTTTCATGTCTCTCTGACTATATGTCTCCACGTCTCTCTGACTCCATGTCTCTCTGACTCCAGGTCTCTCTGTCTCTCTGTCTCTCTGACTCCATGTCCCTCTGTCTCCATGTCTCTCTGTCTCCATGTCTCTCTGACTCCATGTTTTCATGTCTCTCTGACTCCATGTCTCTGTCTCTGTGACTCCATGTCTCTCTGACTCCATGTCTCTCTGGCTCCATGTCTCTCTGGCTCCATGTCTCTCTGGCTCCATGTCTCTCTGGCTCCATGTCTCTCTGGCTCCATGTCTCTCTGTCGCTCTGTCTCTCTGACTGCATGTCTCTCTGTCTCCATGTCTCTGACTCCATGTTTTCATGTCTCTCTGACTCCATGTCTCCATGTCTCTCTGACTCTCTGTCTTTCTGACTCCATGTTTTCATGTCTCTCTGACTCCATGTCTCTGTCTCTCTGTCTCTCTGGCTCTTTGTCTCTCTGACTCTCTGTCTCTCTGTCTCTCTGACTCCATGTCTCTCTGACTCCATGTCTCTCCGACTCTCTGTCTCTCTGACTCCATGTCTCTCTGACTCCATGTCTCTCTGACTCCATGTCTCTCTGTCTCCATGTCTCTCTGTCTCCATGTCTCACTGACTCCATGTCTCTGACTCTCTGTCTCTCTGACTCTCTGTCTCTCTGACTCCAGGTCTCTCTGTCTCTCTGGCTCCATGTTTCTCTGTTTCTCTGACTCCATGTCTCTCTGACTCCATGTTTTCATGTCTCTCTGACTATATGTCTCCACGTCTCTCTGACTCCATGTCTCTCTGACTCCAGGTCTCTCTGTCTCTCTGTCTCTCTGACTCCATGTCCCTCTGTCTCCATGTCTCTCTGTCTCCATGTCTCTCTGACTCCATGTTTTCATGTCTCTCTGACTCCATGTCTCTGTCTCTGTGACTCCATGTCTCTCTGACTCCATGTCTCTCTGGCTCCATGTCTCTCTGGCTCCATGTCTCTCTGGCTCCATGTCTCTCTGGCTCCATGTCTCTCTGGCTCCATGTCTCTCTGTCGCTCTGTCTCTCTGACTGCATGTCTCTCTGTCTCCATGTCTCTCTGTCTCCATGTCTCTCTGTCTCCATGTCTCTCTGTCTCCATGTCTCTCTGACTCCATGTCTCTCCGACTCCATGTCTCTCTGTCTCCATGTCTCTCTGGCTCTATGTCTCTCTGACTCTCTGTCTCTCTGTCTCTCTGACTCCATGTCTCTCTGTCTCCATGTCTCTCTCTCTCTGACTCTCTGTCTCTCTGACTCTCTGTCTCTCTGTCTCTCTGACTCCATGTCTCTCTGGCTCCATGTCTCTCTGTTTCTCTGACTCCATGTCTCTCTGACTCCATGTTTTCATGTCTCTCTGACTACATGTCTCCACGTCTCTCTGACTCCATGTTTTCATGTCTCTCTGACTCTGTCTCCATGTCTCTCTGACTCCATGTCTCTGTCTCTCTGTCTCCATGTTTCTCTGTCTCCATGTTTCTCTGTCTCCATGTTTCTCTGTCTCCATATCTCTCTGACTCCATGTCTCTCTGACTCCATGTCTCTCTGACTCCATGTTTTCATGTCTCTCTGGCTCCATGTCTCTCTGTCTCTCTGACTCCATGTCTCTCTGTCTCTCTGACTCCATGTCTCCATGTCTCTCTGACTCCATGTTTTCATGTCTCTCTGACTCCATGTCTCCATGTCTCTCTGTCTCTCTGTCTCTCTGACTCCATGTCCCTCTGTCTCCATGTCTCTCTGTCTACATGTCTCTCTGACTCCATGTTTTCATGTCTCTCTGACTCCATGTCTCTGTCTCTCTTTCTCTCTGACTCCATGTCTCTCTGACTCCATGTCTCTCTGTCTCCATGTCTCTCTGACTCCATGTCTCTCTGTCTCCATGTCTCTCTGTCTCCATGTCTCTCTGGCTCTATGTCTCTCTGACTTTCTGTCTCTCTGTCTCTCTGACTCCATGTCTCTCTGTCTCCATGTCTCTCTCTCTCTCTGACTCTCTGTCTCTCTGACTCTCTGTCTCTCTGACTCCATGTCTCTCTGGCTCCATGTCTCTCTGTTTCTCTGACTCCATGTCTCTCTGACTCCATGTTTTCATGTCTCTCTGACTACATGTCTCCACGTCTCTCTGACTCCATGTTTTCATGTCTCTCTGACTCTGTCTCTCTGTCTCCATGTCTCTCTGTCTCCATGTCTCTGACTCCATGTTTTCATGTCTCTCTGACTCCATGTCTCCATGTCTCTCTGACTCTCTGTCTTTCTGACTCCATGTTTTCATGTCTCTCTGACTCCATGTCTCTGTCTCTCTGGCTCTTTGTCTCTCTGACTCTCTGTCTCTCTGTCTCTCTGACTCCATGTCTCTCTGACTCCATGTCTCTCTGACTCCATGTTTTCATGTCTCTCTGGCTCCATGTCTCTCTGTCTCTCTGACTCCATGTCTCTCTGTCTCTCTGACTCCATGTCTCCATGTCTCTCTGACTCCATGTTTTCATGTCTCTCTGACTCCATGTCTCCATGTCTCTCTGTCTCTCTGTCTCTCTGACTCCATGTCCCTCTGTCTCCATGTCTCTCTGTCTACATGTCTCTCTGACTCCATGTTTTCATGTCTCTCTGACTCCATGTCTCTGTCTCTCTTTCTCTCTGACTCCATGTCTCTCTGACTCCATGTCTCTCTGTCTCCATGTCTCTCTGACTCCATGTCTCTCTGTCTCCATGTCTCTCTGTCTCCATGTCTCTCTGGCTCTATGTCTCTCTGACTTTCTGTCTCTCTGTCTCTCTGACTCCATGTCTCTCTGTCTCCATGTCTCTCTCTCTCTGACTCTCTGTCTCTCTGACTCTCTGTCTCTCTGACTCCATGTCTCTCTGGCTCCATGTCTCTCTGTTTCTCTGACTCCATGTCTCTCTGACTCCATGTTTTCATGTCTCTCTGACTACATGTCTCCACGTCTCTCTGACTCCATGTTTTCATGTCTCTCTGACTCTGTCTCTCTGTCTCCATGTCTCTCTGTCTCCATGTCTCTGACTCCATGTTTTCATGTCTCTCTGACTCCATGTCTCCATGTCTCTCTGACTCTCTGTCTTTCTGACTCCATGTTTTCATGTCTCTCTGACTCCATGTCTCTGTCTCTCTGGCTCTTTGTCTCTCTGACTCTCTGTCTCTCTGTCTCTCTGACTCCATGTCTCTCTGACTCCATGTCTCTCCGACTCTCTGTCTCTCTGACTCCATGTCTCTCTGTCTCCATGTCTCTCTGTCTCCATGTCTCTCTGTCTCCATGTCTCTCTGACTCCATGTCTCTCTGACTCTCTGTCTCTCTGACTCTCTGTCTCTCTGACTCCAGGTCTCTCTGTCTCTCTGGCTCCATGTTTCTCTGTTTCTCTGACTCCATGTCTCTCTGACTCCATGTTTTCATGTCTCTCTGACTATATGTCTCAACGTCTCTCTGACTCCATGTCTCTCTGACTCCAGGTCTCTCTGTCTCTCTGTCTCTCTGACTCCATGTCCCTCTGTCTCCATGTCTCTCTGTCTCCATGTCTCTCTGACTCCATGTCTCTGTCTCTGTGACTCCATGTCTCTCTGACTCCATGTCTCTCTGGCTCCATGTCTCTCTGTCTCCATGTCTCTCTGGCTCAATGTCTCTCTGTCGCTCTGTCTCTCTGACTGCATGTCTCTCTGTCTCCATGTCTCTCTGTCTCCATGTCTCTCTGTCTCCATGTCTCTCTGTCTCCATGTCTCTCTGACTCCATGTCTCTCCGACTCCATGTCTCTCTGACTCCATGTTTTCATGTCTCTCTGACTCCATGTTTCTCTGTCTCTCTGACTCCATGTCTCTCTGTCTCCATGTCTCTCTGTCTCTCTGACTCCATGTCTCTCTGTCTCTCTGACTCCATTTCTCTCTGACTCCATTTCTCCATGTCTCTCTGATTCCATTTATCCATGTTTCTCTGTCTCTCTGACTCCATGTCTCTCTGACTCCATGTCTCTTTGACTCTCTGTCTCTCTGACTCCATGTCTCTTTGTCTTTCTGACTCCATGTCTCTCTGTCTCTCTGACTCCATGTCTCTCTGACTCTCTGTCTCTCTGACTCCATGTCTCTCTGTCTCTCTGACTCCATGTCTCTCTGACTCCATGTCTCTTTGACTCCATTTCTCCATGTCTCTCTGACTCTGTCTATGACTCCAGCACATAAGCCTTTAAGATATACACATTTTTTGACTCTCCTATTTTCTTTCTCAATGTTTTTGCCAAACCAAAATTGTGAATATTGTATAAAACAGAATGCTGTGGTTTTTGGGTATATATCCAAATATGTGCAGACACGAACTCCATAGAAGTGACTTTCTCACTCTGTGGGTGTGTGTGTCTGTGGTAGTGTGTGTGTGTGTTGGTGTGTGTGTGTCTGTGGTAGCGTGTGTGTATCTGTGGTAGCGTGTGTGTATCTGTGGTAGTGTGTGTGTCTGGTAGTGTGTGTGTGTCTGGTAGTGTGTGTGTGTGTGTGTGTCTGGTAGTTTGTGTGTGTGTGTCTGTGGCCGTGTGTGTGTGTGTCTGTGGCCGTGTGTGTGTGTGTGTGTGTGTGTCTGTGGTCGTGTGTGTGTGTGTGTCTGTGGTAGTGCGTGTATGTGTTTGTGTGTGTCTGTGGTAGTGTGTGTGTGTGTGCGCCTGTGGTAGTGTGTCTGTGGTTGTGTGTGTGTGTGTGTCTGCGGTAGTCTGTGTGTCTGTGGTAGTGTGTGTGTGTCTGTGGTAGTGTGTCTGTGGTAGTGTGTGTGTGTCTGTGGTAGTGTGTCTGTGGTAGTGTGTCTGTGGTAGTGTGTCTGTGGTTGTGTGTGTGTGTGTGTGTGTGTGTGTGTCTGCCTGTGGTAGTGTGTGTCTGTGTCTGTGGTAGTGTGTCTGTGTCTGTGGTTATGTGTGCGTGTCTTTCTGTGGTAGTGTGTGTGTGTCTGTGGTAGTGTGTGTGTGTGTCTGTGGTAGTGTGTTTGTGTGTGTCTGTGGTAGTTTGTGT
>NW_027259931.1:15000-20252 GCF_045791955.1 Oncorhynchus clarkii lewisi
TGTTTGTGTGTGTGTGTGTGTCTTTGTGTGTGTGTGTGTGTGTGTCTGTGTTTGTGTGTTTGTGTGTGTGTGTCTGTCTGTGGTAGTGTGTCTGTCTGTGGTAGTGTGTCTGTCTGTGGTAGTGTTTGTTTGGTAGTGTGTGTGTGTGTCTGTGGTAGTGTGTGTGTGTGTCTGTCTGTGGTAGTGTTTTTGTGTCTGTCTGTGGTAGTGTTTGTGTCTGGTGGAGTGTGTGTGTCTGGTGGAGTGTGTGTGTGTGTCTGTGGTAGTGTGTGTGTGTGTGTCTGTGGTAGTGTGTGTGTGTGTGTGTCTGTGGTAGTGTGTGTGTGTGTCTGTGGTAGTGTGTGTGTGTGTGTCTGTGGTAGTGTGTGTGTGTGTCTGTGGTAGTGTGTGTGTGTGTGTGTCTGTAGTAGTGTGTGTGTGTGTGTGTGTGTGTCTGTGGTAGTGTGTGTGTGTGTGTCTCTGGTAGTGTGTGTGTGTCTGTGTCTGTGGTAGTGTGTGTGTGTGTCTGTGGTAGTGTGTGTGTGTGTCTGTGGTAGTGTGTGTGTGTGTCTGTGGTAGTGTGTGTGTGTGTGTCTCTGGTGTGTGTGTCTCTGGTAGTGTGTGTGTGTCTGTGGTAGTGTGTGTGTGTGTGTCTGTGGTAGTGTGTGTGTGTGTCTGTGGTAGTGTGTGTGTGTGTGTGTCTGTAGTAGTGTGTGTGTGTGTGTGTGTGTGTCTGTGGTAGTGTGTGTGTGTGTGTCTCTGGTAGTGTGTGTGTGTCTGTGTCTGTGGTAGTGTGTGTGTGTGTCTGTGGTAGTGTGTGTGTGTGTCTGTGGTAGTGTGTGTGTGTGTCTGTGGTAGTGTGTGTGTGTGTGTCTCTGGTGTGTGTGTCTCTGGTAGTGTGTGTGTGTCTGTGGTAGTGTGTGTGTGTGTGTCTGTGGTAGTGTGTGTGTGTGTCTGTGGTAGTGTGTGTGTGTGTGTCTGTAGTAGTGTGTGTGTGTGTGTGTGTGTGTGTGTGTCTGTGGTAGTGTGTGTGTGTGTGTCTCTGGTAGTGTGTGTGTGTCTGTGTCTGTGGTAGTGTGTGTGTGTGTCTGTGGTAGTGTGTGTGTGTGTCTGTGGTAGTGTGTGTGTGTGTCTGTGGTAGTGTGTGTGTGTGTGTCTCTGGTAGTGTGTGTGTGTCTGTGTCTGTGGTAGTGTGTGTGTGTGTCTGTGGTAGTGTGTGTGTGTGTCTGTGGTAGTGTGTGTGTGTGTGTCTCTGGTGTGTGTGTCTCTGGTAGTGTGTGTTTGTCTGCCAGTAGGAGACCAGTGTAAATGTGAACATGCAGATGATATAACAGGTTTTATACACAGGGGAAACAGTGTTGACACATCACCATAGGAGCATAGATCAAATTAGATCAGATTTGGATCCTGTTAGTGTCTGTATTTGCGTGTGTGGTTGTTGTATGCTGTGTGTATAGTATTTGTAACTGCAAAACGCTGACGAATTTGTGCCGAGTGAAAACTGTCTTTTACGTTTTTCTACTTGTTTATAGCAAGAAGATACAATACAACAAAGACGTTAGAGAGAATAGTGCAGTAATGTTTATAGCAAACTAGAAGATACAATACAACAAAGACGTTAGAGAGAATAGTGCAGTAATGTTTATAGCAAACTAGAAGATACAATACAACAAAGACGTTAGAGAGAATAGTGCAGTAATGTTTATAGCAAACTAGAAGATACAATACAACAAAGACGTTAGAGAGAATAGTGCAGTAATGTTTATAGCAAACTAGAAGATACAATACAACAAAGACGTTAGAGAGAATAGTGCAGTAATGATCTGTACTGATGTCACGAGACAGAGGATCAAAGGAAACCGTAGCTTTTCACTTCCTTCAAGTTGGATTAATTCGTCTCTTGTTACTTTATATAGTTGACTAAAGCAATGGCAAGGGACATTCCATTGTGATCTTCCATGGATTGTCTTTTCATATGATTTAATATATACACACACACACACACACACACACACACACACACACACACACACACACACACACACACACACACACTACCACAGACTCACACACACACACACACACACACTCTACCACAGACTCACACATTATCACACACAGAAATAGCTACTGTAGACTTCTGAGGTGTGTGTGACTTTCCTCCAGTAAAAGACACGCAGGTGCAAATGATTTACTGTGTCAGAGTGAGTGAGGAGTGTGTGTGTGTGTGTGTGTGTGTGTGTGTGTGTGTGTGTGTGTGTGTGTGTGTGTGTGTGTGTGTGTGTGTGTGTGTGTGTGTGTGAGAAGGGGGGGGTTTCCCTCCCTACCTCCCTCCCTCCCTGGCTGCTCTCCTCAGTAGATCTGGTTACAGTGGAGGCTAATTGTGCTGCTCTGGGGAGGTTAGGATGAGCTGCTCTAAATGTGTGTGTGTGTGTGCGTGTGCGTGCGCGCCTCTGTGTGTGTGTGCGCGCGACTGTGTGTGTGTGTGCTAGAGGTCAACCGATTATGATTTGTCAACGCCGATACCAATTATTGGAGGACCAAAAAAAGCTGATACAGATTAATCGGACAATTTTATTTCTTTATTTGTAATAATGACAATTACAACAATACTGAATGAACACTTATTTTAACCTAATATAATACATCAAAAAAATCTAATTAGCCTCAAATAAGTAATGAAACATTTTCAATTTGGTTTAAATAATGCAAAAACAAAGTGTTGGAGAAGAACGTAAAAGTGCAATATGTACCATGTAAAATATGTGCCATGTAAGAAAGCTAACGTTTCAGTTCCTTGCTCAGAACATGAGAACATATGAAAGCTGGTGGTTCCTTTTAACGTGAGTCTTCAATATTCCCAGGTAAGAAGTTTTAGGTTGTAGTTATTATAGGACTATTTCTCTCTATACCATTTGTATTTCATATACAGTGCCTTGCGAAAGTATTCGGCCCCCTTGAACTTTGCGACCTTTTGCCACATTTCAGGCTTCAAACATAAAGATATAAAACTGTATTTTTTTGTGAAGAATCAACAACAAGTGGGACACAATCATGAAGTGGAACGACATTTATTGGATATTTCAAACTTTTTTAACAAATCAAAAACTGAAAAATTGGGCGTGCAAAATTATTCAGCCCCTTTACTTTCAGTGCAGCAAACTCTCTCCAGAAGTTCAGTGAGGATCTCTGAATGATCCAATGTTGACCTAAATGACTAATGATGATAAATACAATCCACCTGTGTGTAATCAAGTCTCCGTATAAATGCACCTGCACTGTGATAGTCTCAGAGGTCCGTTAAAAGCGCAGAGAGCATCATGAAGAACAAGGAACACACCAGGCAGGTCCGAGATACTGTTGTGAAGAAGTTTAAAGCCGGATTTGGATACAAAAATATTTCCCAAGCTTTCAACATCCCAAGGAGCACTGTGCAAGCGATAATATTGAAATGGAAGGAGTATCAGACCACTGCAAATCTACCAAGACCTGGCCGTCCCTCTAAACTTTCAGCTCATACAAGGAGAAGACTGATCAGAGATGCAGCCAAGAGGCCCATGATCACTCTGGATGAACTGCAGAGATCTACAGCTGAGGTGGGAGACTCTGTCCATAGGACAACAATCAGTCGTATATTGCACAAATCTGGCCTTTATGGAAGAGTGGCAAGAAGAAAGCCATTTCTTAAAGATATCCATAAAAAGTGTCGTTTAAAGTTTGCCACAAGCCACCTGGGAGACACACCAAACATGTGAAAGAAGGTGCTCTGGTCAGATGAAACCAAAATTGAACTTTTTGGCAACAATGCAAAACGTTATGTTTGGCGTAAAAGCAACACAGCTGAACACACCATCCCCACTGTCAAACATGGTGGTGGCAGCATCATTGTTTGGGCCTGCTTTTCTTCAGCAGGGACAGGGAAGATGGTTAAAATTGATGGGAAGATGGATGGAGCCAAATACAGGACCATTCTGGAAGAAAACCTGATGGAGTCTGCAAAAGACCTGAGACTGGGATGGAGATTTGTCTTCCAACAAGACAATGATCCAAAACATAAAGCAAAATCTACAATGGAATGGTTCAAAAATAAACATATCCAGGTGTTAGAATGGCCAAGTCAAAGTCCAGACCTGAATCCAATCGAGAATCTGTGGAAAGAACTGAAAACTGTTGTTCACAAATGCTCTCCATCCAACCTCACTGAGCTCGAGCTGTTTTGCAAGGAGGAATGGGAAAAAATTTCAGTCTCTCGATGTGCAAAACTGATAGAGACATACCCCAAGCGACTTACAGCTGTAATCGCAGCAAAAGGTGGCGCTACAAAGTATTAACTTAAGGGGGCTGAATAATTTTGCATGCCCAATTTTTCAGTTTTTGATTTGTTAAAAAAGTTTGAAATATCCAATAAATGTCGTTCCACTTCATGATTGTGTCCCACTTGTTTTTGATTCTTCACAAAAAAATACAGTTTTATATCTTTATGTTTGAAGCCTGAAATGTGGAAAAAGGTCGCAAAGTTCAAGGGGGCCGAATACTTTCGCAAGGCACTGTACCTTTGACTATTGGAGGTTATTATAGGCACTTTAGTATTGCCAGTGTAACAGTATAGCTTCCGTCCCTCTCCTCGCTCCTACCTGGGCTCGAACCAGCAACACAACGACAACAGACACCCTCGAAGCAGCGTTACCCATCGCTCCACAAAACCGCGGCCCTTGCAGAGCAAGGGGAACAACCACTCCAAGTCTCAGAGCGAGTGACGTTTGAAACGCTATTAGCGCGCTAACTAACTAGCCATTTCACATCGGTTACACCAGTCTAATCTCGGGAGTTGATAGGCTTGAAGTCATAAACAGCTGCTGGCAAACGCACAAAAGTGCTGTTTGAATGAATGCTTTCGAGCCTGCTGCTGCCTACCGTCGCTCAGTCAGACTGCTCTATCAAATCATAGACTTAGTTATAACATGATAACACACAGAAATACGAGCCTTAGGTCATTAATATGGTCGAATCCGGAAACGATCATCTCGAAAACAAGACGTTTATTCCTTCAGTGAAATACGGAACCGTTCCGTATTTTATCTAACGGGTGGCATCCATTAGTCTAAATATTCCTGATACATTGCACAACCTTCAATGTTATGTCATAATTACGTACAATTCTGGCAAATTATGCGGCCCAAACTGTTGCATATACCCTGACTCTGCGTGCAATGAACGCAAGAGAAGTGACACAATTTCACCTGGTTAATATTGCCTGCTAACCTGGATTTCTT
>NW_027259932.1:0-20196 GCF_045791955.1 Oncorhynchus clarkii lewisi
CCCCGTCCTCCAGCTCGGCGGCACCTCTGTCAGGGGAACCCGCTGACGCACCCAGGTCTGGGCCATCCAGTCCCACCGCCCCTGAAGACGGAAGCTCTCCTGAGGCCCCTGGTCGACACAGTTCTCCTCACCCTGACCACTCCTCTGATTCAGAGGTAATTATACTTGACCTTTTGTGTTGGTAAAAAAAATACATGCTATTGCAACAATTCAGAGACTGGCGGATTAATACTTTTCTGTGGTTGATCATTGTTTATTGCAAGCATCCTTAACCTTAGCAGCGAAAGGGTGCTTGGCAAGGAACAGGTTAAGGACTACACCAAGCCTAGCGAGTACACAGGTAAGTCAAGTAAGAGAATGAACATTTACATCAGTTGCATTAATTACATCCCATTAACACTTCTCTGCTTTTTATTTTTTTTATTTCATAGGGGAACTCCTCGGAGTGGAGTACCTGTACTCGCAGACTGCTGCAGGATGTCAGCGGGGACCCTGACCTTCCGGAAGAGGCAGCCGCTGTCGAGCAGCTCGACGAGGAGGACGAGGGCTTTCAGGAGGAGGATGTAGACCAGACAGTCCACATCCCTCATGTCCCTCCCCTCGTATGAGCGCCCCGTCCTCCAGCTCGGCGGCACCTCTGTCAGGGGAACCCGCTGACGCACCCAGGTCTGGGCCATCCAGTCCCACCGCCCCTGAAGACGGAAGCTCTCCTGAGGCCCCTGGTCGACACAGTTCTCCTCACCCTGACCACTCCTCTGATTCAGAGGTAATTATACTTGACCTTTTGTGTTGGTAAAAAAAATACATGCTATTGCAACAATTCAGAGACTGGCGGATTAATACTTTTCTGTGGTTGATCATTGTTTATTGCAAGCAAGACCAGACCTCTGTCAGGGGAACCCGCTGACGCACCCAGGTCTGGGCCATCCAGTCCCACCGCCCCTGAAGACGGAAGCTCTCCTGAGGCCCCTGGGCTTTCAGGAGGAGGATGTAGACCAGACAGTCCACATCCCTCATGTCCCTCGTATGAGCGCCCCGTCCTCCAGCTCGGCGGCACCTCTGTCAGGGGAACCCGCTGACGCACCCAGGTCTGGGCCATCCAGTCCCACCGCCCCTGAAGACGGAAGCTCTCCTGAGGCCCCTGGTCGACACAGTTCTCCTCACCCTGACCACTCCTCTGATTCAGAGGTAATTATACTTGACCTTTTGTGTTGGTAAAAAAAATACATGCTATTGCAACAATTCAGAGACTGGCGGATTAATACTTTTCTGTGGTTGATCATTGTTTATTGCAAGCATCCTTAACCTTAGCAGCGAAAGGGTGCTTGGCAAGGAACAGGTTAAGGACTACACCAAGCCTAGCGAGTACACAGGTAAGTCAAGTAAGAGAATGAACATTTACATCAGTTGCATTAATTACATCCCATTAACACTTCTCTGCTTTTTATTTTTTTGATTTCATAGGGGAACTCCTCGGAGTGGAGTACCTGTACTCGCAGACTGGCAGAGTGCTGCAGGATGTCAGCGGGGACCCTGACCTTCCGGAAGAGGCAGCCGCTGTCGAGCAGCTCGACGAGGAGGACGAGAGGGCTTTCAGGAGGAGGATGTAGACCAGAAGTCCACATCCCTCATGTCCCTCGTATGAGCGCCCCGTCCTCCAGCTCGGCGGCACCTCTGTCAGGGGAACCCGCTGACGCACCCAGGTCTGGGCCATCCAGTCCCACCGCCCCTGAAGACGGAAGCTCTCCTGAGGCCCCTGGTCGACACAGTTCTCCTCACCCTGACCACTCCTCTGATTCAGAGGTAATTATACTTGACCTTTTGTGTTGGTAAAAAAAATACATGCTATTGCAACAATTCAGAGACTGGCGGATTAATACTTTTCTGTGGTTGATCATTGTTTATTGCAAGCATCCTTAACCTTAGCAGCGAAAGGGTGCTTGGCAAGGAACAGGTTAAGGACTACACCAAGCCTAGCGAGTACACAGGTAAGTCAAGTAAGAGAATGAACATTTACATCAGTTGCATTAATTACATCCCATTAACACTTCTCTCTCTGCTTTTTATTTTTTTGATTTCATAGGGGAACTCCTCGGAGTGGAGTACCTGTACTCGCAGACTGGCAGAGTGCTGCAGGATGTCAGCGGGGACCCTGACCTTCCGGAAGAGGCAGCCGCTGTCGAGCAGCTCGACGAGGAGGACGAGGGCTTTCAGGAGGAGGATGTAGACCAGACAGTCCACATCCCTCATGTCCCTCGTATGAGCGCCCCGTCCTCCAGCTCGGCGGCACCTCTGTCAGGGGAACCCGCTGACGCACCCAGGTCTGGGCCATCCAGTCCCACCGCCCCTGAAGACGGAAGCTCTCCTGAGGCCCCTGGTCGACACAGTTCTCCTCACCCTGACCACTCCTCTGATTCAGAGGTAATTAATTATACTTGACCTTTTGTGTCGGTAAAAAAAATACATGCTATTGCAACAATTCAGAGACTGGCGGATTAATACTTTTCTGTGGTTGATCATTGTTTATTGCAAGCATCCTTAACCTTAGCAGCGAAAGGGTGCTTGGCAAGGAACAGGTTAAGGACTACACCAAGCCTAGTGAGTACACAGGTAAGTCAAGTAAGAGAATGAACATTTACATCAGTTGCATTAATTACATCCCATTAACACTTCTCTGCTTTTTATTTTTTTTATTTCATAGGGGAACTCCTCGGAGTGGAGTACCTGTACTCGCAGACTGGCAGAGTGCTGCAGGATGTCAGCGGGGACCCTGACCTTCCGGAAGAGGCAGCCGCTGTCGAGCAGCTCGACGAGGAGGACGAGGGCTTTCAGGAGGAGGATGTAGACCAGACAGTCCACATCCCTCATGTCCCTCGTATGAGCGCCCCGTCCTCCAGCTCGGCGGCACCTCTGTCAGGGGAACCCGCTGACGCACCCAGGTCTGGGCCATCCAGTCCCACCGCCCCTGAAGACGGAAGCTCTCCTGAGGCCCCTGGTCGACACAGTTCTCCTCACCCTGACCACTCCTCTGATTCAGAGGTAATTATACTTGACCTTTTGTGTTGGTAAAAAAAATACATGCTATTGCAACAATTCAGAGACTGGCGGATTAATACTTTTCTGTGGTTGATCATTGTTTATTGCAAGCATCCTTAACCTTAGCAGCGAAAGGGTGCTTGGCAAGGAACAGGTTAAGGACTACACCAAGCCTAGCGAGTACACAGGTAAGTCAAGTAAGAGAATGAACATTTACATCAGTTGCATTAATTACATCCCATTAACACTTCTTACTCTGCTTTTTATTTTTTTATTTCATAGGGGAACTCCTCGGAGTGGAGTACCTGTACTCGCAGACTGGCAGAGTGCTGCAGGATGTCAGCGGGGACCCTGACCTTCCGGAAGAGGCAGCCGCTTTCGAGCAGCTCGACGAGGAGGACGAGGGCTTTCAGGAGGAGGATGTAGACCAGACAGTCCACATCCCTCATGTCCCTCGTATGAGCGCCCCGTCCTCCAGCTCGGCGGCACCTCTGTCAGGGGAACCCGCTGACGCACCCAGGTCTGGGCCATCCAGTCCCACCGCCCCTGAAGACGGAAGCTCTCCTGAGGCCCCTGGTCGACACAGTTCTCCTCACCCTGACCACTCCTCTGATTCAGAGGTAATTATACTTGACCTTTTGTGTTGGTAAAAAAAATACATGCTATTGCAACAATTCAGAGACTGGCGGATTAATACTTTTCTGTGGTTGATCATTGTTTATTGCAAGCATCCTTAACCTTAGCAGCGAAAGGGTGCTTGGCAAGGAACAGGTTAAGGACTACACCAAGCCTAGCGAGTACACAGGTAAGTCAAGTAAGAGAATGAACATTTACATCAGTTGCATTAATTACATCCCATTAACACTTCTCTGCTCTGCTTTTTATTTTTTTTATTTCATAGGGGAACTCCTCGGAGTGGAGTACCTGTACTCGCAGACTGGCAGAGTGCTGCAGGATGTCAGCGGGGACCCTGACCTTCCGGAAGAGGCAGCCGCTGTCGAGCAGCTCGACGAGGAGGACGAGGGCTTTCAGGAGGAGGATGTAGACCAGACAGTCCACATCCCTCATGTCCCTCGTATGAGCGCCCCGTCCTCCAGCTCGGCGGCACCTCTGTCAGGGGAACCCGCTGACGCACCCAGGTCTGGGCCATCCAGTCCCACCGCCCCTGAAGACGGAAGCTCTCCTGAGGCCCCTGGTCGACACAGTTCTCCTCACCCTGACCACTCCTCTGATTCAGAGGTAATTATACTTGACCTTTTGTGTTGGTAAAAAAAATACATGCTATTGCAACAATTCAGAGACTGGCGGATTAATACTTTTCTGTGGTTGATCATTGTTTATTGCAAGCATCCTTAACCTTAGCAAGCATCCTTAACCTTAGCAGCGAAAGGGTGCTTGGCAAGGAACAGGTTAAGGACTACACCAAGCCTAGCGAGTACACAGGTAAGTCAAGTAAGAGAATGAACATTTACATCAGTTGCATTAATTACATCCCATTAACACTTCTCTGCTTTTTATTTTTTTTATTTCATAGGGGAACTCCTCGGAGTGGAGTACCTGTACTCGCAGACTGGCAGAGTGCTGCAGGATGTCAGCGGGGACCCTGACCTTCCGGAAGAGGCAGCCGCTGTCGAGCAGCTCGACGAGGAGGACGAGGGCTTTCAGGAGGAGGATGTAGACCAGAAGTCCACATCCCTCATGTCCCTCGTATGAGCGCCCCGTCCTCCAGCTCGGCGGCACCTCTGTCAGGGGAACCCGCTGACGCACCCAGGTCTGGGCCATCCAGTCCCACCGCCCCTGAAGACGGAAGCTCTCCTGAGGCCCCTGGTCGACACAGTTCTCCTCACCCTGACCACTCCTCTGATTCAGAGGTAATTATACTTGACCTTTTGTGTTGGTAAAAAAAATACATGCTATTGCAACAATTCAGAGACTGGCGGATTAATACTTTTCTGTGGTTGATCATTGTTTATTGCAAGCATCCTTAACCTTAGCAGCGAAAGGGTGCTTGGCAAGGAACAGGTTAAGGACTACACCAAGCCTAGCGAGTACACAGGTAAGTCAAGTAAGAGAATGAACATTTACATCAGTTGCATTAATTACATCCCATTAACACTTCTCTACTCTGCTTTTTATTTTTTTTATTTCATAGGGGAACTCCTCGGAGTGGAGTACCTGTACTCGCAGACTGGCAGAGTGCTGCAGGATGTCAGCGGGGACCCTGACCTTCCGGAAGAGGCAGCCGCTGTCGAGCAGCTCGACGAGGAGGACGAGGGCTTTCAGGAGGAGGATGTAGACCAGACAGTCCACATCCCTCATGTCCCTCCCCTCGTATGAGCGCCCCGTCCTCCAGCTCGGCGGCACCTCTGTCAGGGGAACCCGCTGACGCACCCAGGTCTGGGCCATCCAGTCCCACCGCCCCTGAAGACGGAAGCTCTCCTGAGGCCCCTGGTCGACACAGTTCTCCTCACCCTGACCACTCCTCTGATTCAGAGGTAATTATACTTGACCTTTTGTGTTGGTAAAAAAAATACATGCTATTGCAACAATTCAGAGACTGGCGGATTAATACTTTTCTGTGGTTGATCATTGTTTATTGCAAGCATCCTTAACCTTAGCAGCGAAAGGGTGCTTGGCAAGGAACAGGTTAAGGACTACACCAAGCCTAGCGAGTACACAGGTAAGTCAAGTAAGAGAATGAACATTTACATCAGTTGCATTAATTACATCCCATTAACACTTCTCTGCTTTTTATTTTTTTTATTTCATAGGGGAACTCCTCGGAGTGGAGTACCTGTACTCGCAGACTGGCAGAGTGCTGCAGGATGTCAGCGGGGACCCTGACCTTCCGGAAGAGGCAGCCGCTGTCGAGCAGCTCGACGAGGAGGACGAGGGCTTTCAGGAGGAGGATGTAGACCAGACAGTCCACATCCCTCATGTCCCTCGTATGAGCGCCCCGTCCTCCAGCTCGGCGGCACCTCTGTCAGGGGAACCCGCTGACGCACCCAGGTCTGGGCCATCCAGTCCCACCGCCCCTGAAGACGGAAGCTCTCCTGAGGCCCCTGGTCGACACAGTTCTCCTCACCCTGACCACTCCTCTGATTCAGAGGTAATTATACTTGACCTTTTGTGTTGGTAAAAAAAAGACATGCTATTGCAACAATTCAGAGACTGGCGGATTAATACTTTTCTGTGGTTGATCATTGTTTATTGCAAGCATCCTTAACCTTAGCAGCGAAAGGGTGCTTGGCAAGGAACAGGTTAAGGACTACACCAAGCCTAGTGAGTACACAGGTAAGTCAAGTAAGAGAATGAACATTTACATCAGTTGCATTAATTACATCCCATTAACACTTCTCTGCTTTTTATTTTTTTTATTTCATAGGGGAACTCCTCGGAGTGGAGTACCTGTACTCGCAGACTGGCAGAGTGCTGCAGGATGTCAGCGGGGACCCTGACCTTCCGGAAGAGGCAGCCGCTGTCGAGCAGCTCGACGAGGAGGACGAGGGCTTTCAGGAGGAGGATGTAGACCAGACAGTCCACATCCCTCATGTCCCTCGTATGAGCGCCCCGTCCTCCAGCTCGGCGGCACCTCTGTCAGGGGAACCCGCTGACGCACCCAGGTCTGGGCCATCCAGTCCCACCGCCCCTGAAGACGGAAGCTCTCCTGAGGCCCCTGGTCGACACAGTTCTCCTCACCCTGACCACTCCTCTGATTCAGAGGTAATTATACTTGACCTTTTGTGTTGGTAAAAAAAATACATGCTATTGCAACAATTCAGAGACTGGCGGATTAATACTTTTCTGTGGTTGATCATTGTTTATTGCAAGCATCCTTAACCTTAGCAGCGAAAGGGTGCTTGGCAAGGAACAGGTTAAGGACTACACCAAGCCTAGTGAGTACACAGGTAAGTCAAGTAAGAGAATGAACATTTACATCAGTTGCATTAATTACATCCCATTAACACTTCTCTACTCTGCTTTTTATTTTTTTGATTTCATAGGGGAACTCCTCGGAGTGGAGTACCTGTACTCGCAGACTGGCAGAGTGCTGCAGGATGTCAGCGGGGACCCTGACCTTCCGGAAGAGGCAGCCGCTGTCGAGCAGCTCGACGAGGAGGACGAGGGCTTTCAGGAGGAGGATGTAGACCAGACAGTCCACATCCCTCATGTCCCTCGTATGAGCGCCCCGTCCTCCAGCTCGGCGGCACCTCTGTCAGGGGAACCCGCTGACGCACCCAGGTCTGGGCCATCCAGTCCCACCGCCCCTGAAGACGGAAGCTCTCCTGAGGCCCCTGGTCGACACAGTTCTCCTCACCCTGACCACTCCTCTGATTCAGAGGTAATTATACTTGACCTTTTGTGTTGGTAAAAAAAATACATGCTATTGCAACAATTCAGAGACTGGCGGATTAATACTTTTCTGTGGTTGATCATTGTTTATTGCAAGCATCCTTAACCTTAGCAGCGAAAGGGTGCTTGGCAAGGAACAGGTTAAGGACTACACCAAGCCTAGCGAGTACACAGGTAAGTCAAGTAAGAGAATGAACATTTACATCAGTTGCATTAATTACATCCCATTAACACTTCTCTACTCTGCTTTTTATTTTTTTTATTTCATAGGGGAACTCCTCGGAGTGGAGTACCTGTACTCGCAGACTGGCAGAGTGCTGCAGGATGTCAGCGGGGACCCTGACCTTCCGGAAGAGGCAGCCGCTGTCGAGCAGCTCGACGAGGAGGACGAGGGCTTTCAGGAGGAGGATGTAGACCAGACAGTCCACATCCCTCATGTCCCTCGTATGAGCGCCCCGTCCTCCAGCTCGGCGGCACCTCTGTCAGGGGAACCCGCTGACGCACCCAGGTCTGGGCCATCCAGTCCCACCGCCCCTGAAGACGGAAGCTCTCCTGAGGCCCCTGGTCGACACAGTTCTCCTCACCCTGACCACTCCTCTGATTCAGAGGTAATTATACTTGACCTTTTGTGTTGGTAAAAAAAATACATGCTATTGCAACAATTCAGAGACTGGCGGATTAATACTTTTCTGTGGTTGATCATTGTTTATTGCAAGCATCCTTAACCTTAGCAGCGAAAGGGTGCTTGGCAAGGAACAGGTTAAGGACTACACCAAGCCTAGTGAGTACACAGGTAAGTCAAGTAAGAGAATGAACATTTACATCAGTTGCATTAATTACATCCCATTAACACTTCTCTGCTTTTTATTTTTTTTATTTCATAGGGGAACTCCTCGGAGTGGAGTACCTGTACTCGCAGACTGGCAGAGTGCTGCAGGATGTCAGCGGGGACCCTGACCTTCCGGAAGAGGCAGCCGCTGTCGAGCAGCTCGACGAGGAGGACGAGGGCTTTCAGGAGGAGGATGTAGACCAGACAGTCCACATCCCTCATGTCCCTCCCCTCGTATGAGCGCCCCGTCCTCCAGCTCGGCGGCACCTCTGTCAGGGGAACCCGCTGACGCACCCAGGTCTGGGCCATCCAGTCCCACCGCCCCTGAAGACGGAAGCTCTCCTGAGGCCCCTGGTCGACACAGTTCTCCTCACCCTGACCACTCCTCTGATTCAGAGGTAATTATACTTGACCTTTTGTGTTGGTAAAAAAAATACATGCTATTGCAACAATTCAGAGACTGGCGGATTAATACTTTTCTGTGGTTGATCATTGTTTATTGCAAGCATCCTTAACCTTAGCAGCGAAAGGGTGCTTGGCAAGGAACAGGTTAAGGACTACACCAAGCCTAGTGAGTACACAGGTAAGTCAAGTAAGAGAATGAACATTTACATCAGTTGCATTAATTACATCCCATTAACACTTCTCTACTCTGCTTTTTATTTTTTTTATTTCATAGGGGAACTCCTCGGAGTGGAGTACCTGTACTCGCAGACTGGCAGAGTGCTGCAGGATGTCAGCGGGGACCCTGACCTTCCGGAAGAGGCAGCCGCTGTCGAGCAGCTCGACGAGGAGGACGAGGGCTTTCAGGAGGAGGATGTAGACCAGACAGTCCACATCCCTCATGTCCCTCGTATGAGCGCCCCGTCCTCCAGCTCGGCGGCACCTCTGTCAGGGGAACCCGCTGACGCACCCAGGTCTGGGCCATCCAGTCCCACCGCCCCTGAAGACGGAAGCTCTCCTGAGGCCCCTGGTCGACACAGTTCTCCTCACCCTGACCACTCCTCTGATTCAGAGGTAATTATACTTGACCTTTTGTGTTGGTAAAAAAAAGACATGCTATTGCAACAATTCAGAGACTGGCGGATTAATACTTTTCTGTGGTTGATCATTGTTTATTGCAAGCATCCTTAACCTTAGCAGCGAAAGGGTGCTTGGCAAGGAACAGGTTAAGGACTACACCAAGCCTAGTGAGTACACAGGTAAGTCAAGTAAGAGAATGAACATTTACATCAGTTGCATTAATTACATCCCATTAACACTTCTCTGCTTTTTATTTTTTTTATTTCATAGGGGAACTCCTCGGAGTGGAGTACCTGTACTCGCAGACTGGCAGAGTGCTGCAGGATGTCAGCGGGGACCCTGACCTTCCGGAAGAGGCAGCCGCTGTCGAGCAGCTCGACGAGGAGGACGAGGGCTTTCAGGAGGAGGATGTAGACCAGACAGTCCACATCCCTCATGTCCCTCGTATGAGCGCCCCGTCCTCCAGCTCGGCGGCACCTCTGTCAGGGGAACCCGCTGACGCACCCAGGTCTGGGCCATCCAGTCCCACCGCCCCTGAAGACGGAAGCTCTCCTGAGGCCCCTGGTCGACACAGTTCTCCTCACCCTGACCACTCCTCTGATTCAGAGGTAATTATACTTGACCTTTTGTGTTGGTAAAAAAAAGACATGCTATTGCAACAATTCAGAGACTGGCGGATTAATACTTTTCTGTGGTTGATCATTGTTTATTGCAAGCATCCTTAACCTTAGCAGCGAGCTGGAGGACGGGGCGCTCATACGAGGGGAGGGACATGAGGGATGTGGACTGTCTGGTCTACATCCTCCTCCCGAAAGCCCTCGTCCTCCTCGTCGAGCTGCTCGACAGCGGCTGCCTCTTCCGGAAGGTCAGGGTCCCCGCTGACATCCTGCAGCACTCTGCCAGTCTGCGAGTACAGGTACTCCACTCCGAGGAGTTCCCCTATGAAATAAAAAAAATAAAAAGCAGAGTAGAGAAGTGTTAATGGGATGTAATTAATGCAACTGATGTAAATGTTCATTCTCTTACTTGACTTACCTGTGTACTCACTAGGCTTGGTGTAGTCCTTAACCTGTTCCTTGCCAAGCACCCTTTCGCTGCTAAGGTTAAGGATGCTTGCAATAAACAATGATCAACCACAGAAAAGTATTAAT
Source organism: Oncorhynchus clarkii lewisi (assembly GCF_045791955.1). NCBI lineage: Eukaryota > Metazoa > Chordata > Actinopteri > Salmoniformes > Salmonidae > Oncorhynchus > Oncorhynchus clarkii. Next base: position 10,393 of record NW_027259932.1, read on the forward strand.
CCGCCAGTCTCTGAATTGTTGCAATAGCATGTCTTTTTTTTACCAACACAAAAGGTCAAGTATAATTACCTCTGAATCAGAGGAGTGGTCAGGGTGAGGAGAACTGTGTCGACCAGGGGCCTCAGGAGAGCTTCCGTCTTCAGGGGCGGTGGGACTGGATGGCCCAGACCTGGGTGCGTCAGCGGGTTCCCCTGACAGAGGTGCCGCCGAGCTGGAGGACGGGGCGCTCATACGAGGGACATGAGGGATGTGGACTGTCTGGTCTACATCCTCCTCCTGAAAGCCCTCGTCCTCCTCGTCGAGCTGCTCGACAGCGGCTGCCTCTTCCGGAAGGTCAGGGTCCCCGCTGACATCCTGCAGCACTCTGCCATGTCTGCGAGTACAGGTACTCCACTCCGAGGAGTTCCCTGTTCCTTGCCAAGCACCCTTTCGCTGCTAAGGTTAAGGATGCTTGCAATAAACAATGATCAACCACAGAAAAGTATTAATCCGCCAGTCTCTGAATTGTTGCAATAGCATGTCTTTTTTTTACCAACACAAAAGGTCAAGTATAATTACCTCTGAATCAGAGGAGTGGTCAGGGTGAGGAGAACTGTGTCGACCAGGGGCCTCAGGAGAGCTTCCGTCTTCAGGGGCGGTGGGACTGGATGGCCCAGACCTGGGTGCGTCAGCGGGTTCCCCTGACAGAGGTGCCGCCGAGCTGGAGGACGGGGCGCTCATACGAGGGACATGAGGGATGTGGACTTCTGGTCTACATCCTCCTCCTGAAAGCCCTCGTCCTCCTCGTCGAGCTGCTCGACAGCGGCTGCCTCTTCCGGAAGGTCAGGGTCCCCGCTGACATCCTGCAGCACTCTGCCAGTCTGCGAGTACAGGTACTCCACTCCGAGGAGTTCCCCTATGAAATCAAAAAAATAAAAAGCAGAGTAGAGAAGTGTTAATGGGATGTAATTAATGCAACTGATGTAAATGTTCATTCTCTTACTTGACTTACCTGTGTACTCACTAGGCTTGGTGTAGTCCTTAACCTGTTCCTTGCCAAGCACCCTTTCGCTGCTAAGGTTAAGGATGCTTGCAATAAACAATGATCAACCACAGAAAAGTATTAATCCGCCAGTCTCTGAATTGTTGCAATAGCATGTATTTTTTTTACCGACACAAAAGGTCAAGTATAATTAATTACCTCTGAATCAGAGGAGTGGTCAGGGTGAGGAGAACTGTGTCGACCAGGGGCCTCAGGAGAGCTTCCGTCTTCAGGGGCGGTGGGACTGGATGGCCCAGACCTGGGTGCGTCAGCGGGTTCCCCTGACAGAGGTGCCGCCGAGCTGGAGGACGGGGCGCTCATACGAGGGACATGAGGGATGTGGACTGTCTGGTCTACATCCTCCTCCTGAAAGCCCTCGTCCTCCTCGTCGAGCTGCTCGACAGCGGCTGCCTCTTCCGGAAGGTCAGGGTCCCCGCTGACATCCTGCAGCACTCTGCCAGTCTGCGAGTACAGGTACTCCACTCCGAGGAGTTCCCCTATGAAATAAAAAAAATAAAAAGCAGAGTAGAGAAGTGTTAATGGGATGTAATTAATGCAACTGATGTAAATGTTCATTCTCTTACTTGACTTACCTGTGTACTCGCTAGGCTTGGTGTAGTCCTTAACCTGTTCCTTGCCAAGCACCCATTTTCGCTTTGTGTAATGATTTGCTAAGGTTAAGGATGCTTGCAATAAACAATGATCAACCACAGAAAAGTATTAATCCGCCAGTCTCTGAATTGTTGCAATAGCATGTATTTTTTTTACCAACACAAAAGGTCAAGTATAATTACCTCTGAATCAGAGGAGTGGTCAGGGTGAGGAGAACTGTGTCGACCAGGGGCCTCAGGAGAGCTTCCGTCTTCAGGGGCGGTGGGACTGGATGGCCCAGACCTGGGTGCGTCAGCGGGTTCCCCTGACAGAGGTGCCGCCGAGCTGGAGGACGGGGCGCTCATACGAGGGACATGAGGGATGTGGACTGTCTGGTCTACATCCTCCTCCTGAAAGCCCTCGTCCTCCTCGTCGAGCTGCTCGACAGCGGCTGCCTCTTCCGGAAGGTCAGGGTCCCCGCTGACATCCTGCAGCACTCTGCCAGTCTGCGAGTACAGGTACTCCACTCCGAGGAGTTCCCCTATGAAATAAAAAAAATAAAAAGCAGAGAAGTGTTAATGGGATGTAATTAATGCAACTGATGTAAATGTTCATTCTCTTACTTGACTTACCTGTGTACTCACTAGGCTTGGTGTAGTCCTTAACCTGTTCCTTGCCAAGCACCCTTTCGCTGCTAAGGTTAAGGATGCTTGCAATAAACAATGATCAACCACAGAAAAGTATTAATCCGCCAGTCTCTGAATTGTTGCAATAGCATGTATTTTTTTTACCAACACAAAAGGTCAAGTATAATTAATTACCTCTGAATCAGAGGAGTGGTCAGGGTGAGGAGAACTGTGTCGACCAGGGGCCTCAGGAGAGCTTCCGTCTTCAGGGGCGGTGGGACTGGATGGCCCAGACCTGGGTGCGTCAGCGGGTTCCCCTGACAGAGGTGCCGCCGAGCTGGAGGACGGGGCGCTCATACGAGGGGAGGGACATGAGGGATGTGGACTGTCTGGTCTACATCCTCCTCCTGAAAGCCCTCGTCCTCCTCGTCGAGCTGCTCGACAGCGGCTGCCTCTTCCGGAAGGTCAGGGTCCCCGCTGACATCCTGCAGCACTCTGCCAGTCTGCGAGTACAGGTACTCCACTCTGAGGAGTTCCCCTATGAAATAAAAAAAATAAAAAGCAGAGTAGAGAAGTGTTAATGGGATGTAATTAATGCAACTGATGTAAATGTTCATTCTCTTACTTGACTTACCTGTGTACTCGCTAGGCTTGGTGTAGTCCTTAACCTGTTCCTTGCCAAGCACCCTTTCGCTGCTAAGGTTAAGGATGCTTGCAATAAACAATGATCAACCACAGAAAAGTATTAATCCGCCAGTCTCTGAATTGTTTATTGCAAGCAAAAATATATAACCGTGAGCTTGCAGTTCCTACAACTTCCACACGATGTCGCCAATAACGTCATTTTCGTTGACAAAAACATCAAATCCTTTGTGTAATGATTTGTCATTACACAAAGGATTTTTGTCAACGAAAATGACGTTATTGGCGACATCGTGTGGAAGTTGTAGGAACTGCAAGCTCACGGTTATATATTTTTGCTTGCAATAAACAATGATCAACCACAGAAAAGTATTAATCCGCCAGTCTCTGAATTGTTGCAATAGCATGTATTTTTTTTACCAACACAAAAGGTCAAGTATAATTACCTCTGAATCAGAGGAGTGGTCAGGGTGAGGAGAACTGTGTCGACCAGGGGCCTCAGGAGAGCTTCCGTCTTCAGGGGCGGTGGGACTGGATGGCCCAGACCTGGGTGCGTCAGCGGGTTCCCCTGACAGAGGTGCCGCCGAGCTGGAGGACGGGGCGCTCATACGAGGGACATGAGGGATGTGGACTGTCTGGTCTACATCCTCCTCCTGAAAGCCCTCGTCCTCCTCGTCGAGCTGCTCGACAGCGGCTGCCTCTTCCGGAAGGTCAGGGTCCCCGCTGACATCCTGCAGCACTCTGCCAGTCTGCGAGTACAGGTACTCCACTCCGAGGAGTTCCCCTATGAAATAAAAAAAATAAAAAGCAGAGTAGAGAAGTGTTAATGGGATGTAATTAATGCAACTGATGTAAATGTTCATTCTCTTACTTGACTTACCTGTGTACTCGCTAGGCTTGGTGTAGTCCTTAACCTGTTCCTTGCCAAGCACCCTTTCGCTGCTAAGGTTAAGGATGCTTGCAATAAACAATGATCAACCACAGAAAAGTATTAATCCGCCAGTCTCTGAATTGTTGCAATAGCATGTCTTTTTTTTACCAACACAAAAGGTCAAGTATAATTACCTCTGAATCAGAGGAGTGGTCAGGGTGAGGAGAACTGTGTCGACCAGGGGCCTCAGGAGAGCTTCCGTCTTCAGGGGCGGTGGGACTGGATGGCCCAGACCTGGGTGCGTCAGCGGGTTCCCCTGACAGAGGTGCCGCCGAGCTGGAGGACGGGGCGCTCATACGAGGGACATGAGGGATGTGGACTGTCTGGTCTACATCCTCCTCCTGAAAGCCCTCGTCCTCCTCGTCGAGCTGCTCGACAGCGGCTGCCTCTTCCGGAAGGTCAGGGTCCCCGCTGACATCCTGCAGCACTCTGCCAGTCTGCGAGTACAGGTACTCCACTCCGAGGAGTTCCCCTATGAAATAAAAAAAATAAAAAGCAGAGTAGAGAAGTGTTAATGGGATGTAATTAATGCAACTGATGTAAATGTTCATTCTCTTACTTGACTTACCTGTGTACTCACTAGGCTTGGTGTAGTCCTTAACCTGTTCCTTGCCAAGCACCCTTTCGCTGCTAAGGTTAAGGATGCTTGCAATAAACAATGATCAACCACAGAAAAGTATTAATCCGCTAGTCTCTGAATTGTTGCAATAGCATGTATTTTTTTTACCAACACAAAAGGTCAAGTATAATTAATTACCTCTGAATCAGAGGAGTGGTCAGGGTGAGGAGAACTGTGTCGACCAGGGGCCTCAGGAGAGCTTCCGTCTTCAGGGGCGGTGGGACTGGATGGCCCAGACCTGGGTGCGTCAGCGGGTTCCCCTGACAGAGGTGCCGCCGAGCTGGAGGACGGGGCGCTCATACGAGGGGAGGGACATGAGGGATGTGGACTGTCTGGTCTACATCCTCCTCCTGAAAGCCCTCGTCCTCCTCGTCGAGCTGCTCGACAGCGGCTGCCTCTTCCGGAAGGTCAGGGTCCCCGCTGACATCCTGCAGCACTCTGCCAGTCTGCGAGTACAGGTACTCCACTCCGAGGAGTTCCCCTATGAAATAAAAAAAATAAAAAGCAGAGTAGAGAAGTGTTAATGGGATGTAATTAATGCAACTGATGTAAATGTTCATTCTCTTACTTGACTTACCTGTGTACTCACTAGGCTTGGTGTAGTCCTTAACCTGTTCCTTGCCAAGCACCCTTTCGCTGCTAAGGTTAAGGATGCTTGCAATAAACAATGATCAACCACAGAAAAGTATTAATCCGCCAGTCTCTGAATTGTTGCAATAGCATGTATTTTTTTTACCAACACAAAAGGTCAAGTATAATTACCTCTGAATCAGAGGAGTGGTCAGGGTGAGGAGAACTGTGTCGACCAGGGGCCTCAGGAGAGCTTCCGTCTTCAGGGGCGGTGGGACTGGATGGCCCAGACCTGGGTGCGTCAGCGGGTTCCCCTGACAGAGGTGCCGCCGAGCTGGAGGACGGGGCGCTCATACGAGGGGAGGGACATGGACTGTCTGGTCTACATCCTCCTCCTGAAAGCCCTCGTCCTCCTCGTCGAGCTGCTCGACAGCGGCTGCCTCTTCCGGAAGGTCAGGGTCCCCGCTGACATCCTGCAGCACTCGGCCAGTCTGCGAGTACAGGTACTCCACTCCGAGGAGTTCCCCTATGAAATAAAAAAAATAAAAAGCAGAGTAGAGAAGTGTTAATGGGATGTAATTAATGCAACTGATGTAAATGTTCATTCTCTTACTTGACTTACCTGTGTACTCACTAGGCTTGGTGTAGTCCTTAACCTGTTCCTTGCCAAGCACCCTTTCGCTGCTAAGGTTAAGGATGCTTGCAATAAACAATGATCAACCACAGAAAAGTATTAATCCGCCAGTCTCTGAATTGTTGCAATAGCATGTATTTTTTTTACCAACACAAAAGGTCAAGTATAATTACCTCTGAATCAGAGGAGTGGTCAGGGTGAGGAGAACTGTGTCGACCAGGGGCCTCAGGAGAGCTTCCGTCTTCAGGGGCGGTGGGACTGGATGGCCCAGACCTGGGTGCGTCAGCGGGTTCCCCTGACAGAGGTGCCGCCGAGCTGGAGGACGGGGCGCTCATACGAGGGACATGAGGGATGTGGACTGTCTGGTCTACATCCTCCTCCTGAAAGCCCTCGTCCTCCTCGTCGAGCTGCTCGACAGCGGCTGCCTCTTCCGGAAGGTCAGGGTCCCCGCTGACATCCTGCAGCACTCTGCCAGTCTGCGAGTACAGGTACTCCACTCCGAGGAGTTCCCCTATGAAATAAAAAAAATAAAAAGCAGAGAAGTGTTAATGGGATGTAATTAATGCAACTGATGTAAATGTTCATTCTCTTACTTGACTTACCTGTGTACTCGCTAGGCTTGGTGTAGTCCTTAACCTGTTCCTTGCCAAGCACCCTTTCGCTGCTAAGGTTAAGGATGCTTGCAATAAACAATGATCAACCACAGAAAAGTATTAATCCGCCAGTCTCTGAATTGTTGCAATAGCATGTATTTTTTTTACCAACACAAAAGGTCAAGTATAATTACCTCTGAATCAGAGGAGTGGTCAGGGTGAGGAGAACTGTGTCGACCAGGGGCCTCAGGAGAGCTTCCGTCTTCAGGGGCGGTGGGACTGGATGGCCCAGACCTGGGTGCGTCAGCGGGTTCCCCTGACAGAGGTGCCGCCGAGCTGGAGGACGGGGCGCTCATACGAGGGACATGAGGGATGTGGACTGTCTGGTCTACATCCTCCTCCTGAAAGCCCTCGTCCTCCTCGTCGAGCTGCTCGACAGCGGCTGCCTCTTCCGGAAGGTCAGGGTCCCCGCTGACATCCTGCAGCACTCTGCCAGTCTGCGAGTACAGGTACTCCACTCCGAGGAGTTCCCCTATGAAATAAAAAAAATAAAAAGCAGAGAAGTGTTAATGGGATGTAATTAATGCAACTGATGTAAATGTTCATTCTCTTACTTGACTTACCTGTGTACTCGCTAGGCTTGGTGTAGTCCTTAACCTGTTCCTTGCCAAGCACCCTTTCGCTGCTAAGGTTAAGGATGCTTGCAATAAACAATGATCAACCACAGAAAAGTATTAATCCGCCAGTCTCTGAATTGTTGCAATAGCATGTATTTTTTTTACCAACACAAAAGGTCAAGTATAATTACCTCTGAATCAGAGGAGTGGTCAGGGTGAGGAGAACTGTGTCGACCAGGGGCCTCAGGAGAGCTTCCGTCTTCAGGGGCGGTGGGACTGGATGGCCCAGACCTGGGTGCGTCAGCGGGTTCCCCTGACAGAGGTGCCGCCGAGCTGGAGGACGGGGCGCTCATACGAGGGACATGAGGGATGTGGACTGTCTGGTCTACATCCTCCTCCTGAAAGCCCTCGTCCTCCTCGTCGAGCTGCTCGACAGCGGCTGCCTCTTCCGGAAGGTCAGGGTCCCCGCTGACATCCTGCAGCACTCTGCCAGTCTGCGAGTACAGGTACTCCACTCCGAGGAGTTCCCCTATGAAATAAAAAAAATAAAAAGCAGAGAAGTGTTAATGGGATGTAATTAATGCAACTGATGTAAATGTTCATTCTCTTACTTGACTTACCTGTGTACTCGCTAGGCTTGGTGTAGTCCTTAACCTGTTCCTTGCCAAGCACCCTTTCGCTGCTAAGGTTAAGGATGCTTGCAATAAACAATGATCCACCACAGAAAAGTATTAATCCGCCAGTCTCTGAATTGTTTATTGCAAGCAAAAATATATAACCGTGAGCTTGCAGTTCCTACAACTTCCACACGATGTCGCCAATAACGTCATTTTCGTTGACAAAAACGTCAAATCCTTTGTGTAATGATTTGTCATTACACAAAGGATTTTTGTCAACGAAAATGACGTTATTGGCGACATCGTGTGGAAGTTGTAGGAACTGCAAGCTCACGGTTATATATTTTTGCTTGCAATAAACAATGATCAACCACAGAAAAGTATTAATCCGCCAGTCTCTGAATTGTTGCAATAGCATGTATTTTTTTTACCAACACAAAAGGTCAAGTATAATTACCTCTGAATCAGAGGAGTGGTCAGGGTGAGGAGAACTGTGTCGACCAGGGGCCTCAGGAGAGCTTCCGTCTTCAGGGGCGGTGGGACTGGATGGCCCAGACCTGGGTGCGTCAGCGGGTTCCCCTGACAGAGGTGCCGCCGAGCTGGAGGACGGGGCGCTCATACGAGGGACATGAGGGATGTGGACTTCTGGTCTACATCCTCCTCCTGAAAGCCCTCGTCCTCCTCGTCGAGCTGCTCGACAGCGGCTGCCTCTTCCGGAAGGTCAGGGTCCCCGCTGACATCCTGCAGCACTCTGCCAGTCTGCGAGTACAGGTACTCCACTCCGAGGAGTTCCCCTATGAAATAAAAAAAATAAAAAGCAGAGAAGTGTTAATGGGATGTAATTAATGCAACTGATGTAAATGTTCATTCTCTTACTTGACTTACCTGTGTACTCGCTAGGCTTGGTGTAGTCCTTAACCTGTTCCTTGCCAAGCACCCTTTCGCTGCTAAGGTTAAGGATGCTTGCAATAAACAATGATCAACCACAGAAAAGTATTAATCCGCCAGTCTCTGAATTGTTGCAATAGCATGTATTTTTTTTACCAACACAAAAGGTCAAGTATAATTAATTACCTCTGAATCAGAGGAGTGGTCAGGGTGAGGAGAACTGTGTCGACCAGGGGCCTCAGGAGAGCTTCCGTCTTCAGGGGCGGTGGGACTGGATGGCCCAGACCTGGGTGCGTCAGCGGGTTCCCCTGACAGAGGTGCCGCCGAGCTGGAGGACGGGGCGCTCATACGAGGGACATGAGGGATGTGGACTGTCTGGTCTACATCCTCCTCCTGAAAGCCCTCGTCCTCCTCGTCGAGCTGCTCGACAGCGGCTGCCTCTTCCGGAAGGTCAGGGTCCCCGCTGACATCCTGCAGCACTCTGCCAGTCTGCGAGTACAGGTACTCCACTCCGAGGAGTTCCCCTATGAAATAAAAAAAATAAAAAGCAGAGAAGTGTTAATGGGATGTAATTAATGCAACTGATGTAAATGTTCATTCTCTTACTTGACTTACCTGTGTACTCACTAGGCTTGGTGTAGTCCTTAACCTGTTCCTTGCCAAGCACCCTTTCGCTGCTAAGGTTAAGGATGCTTGCAATAAACAATGATCAACCACAGAAAAGTATTAATCCGCCAGTCTCTGAATTGTTGCAATAGCATGTATTTTTTTTACCAACACAAAAGGTCAAGTATAATTACCTCTGAATCAGAGGAGTGGTCAGGGTGAGGAGAACTGTGTCGACCAGGGGCCTCAGGAGAGCTTCCGTCTTCAGGGGCGGTGGGACTGGATGGCCCAGACCTGGGTGCGTCAGCGGGTTCCCCTGACAGAGGTGCCGCCGAGCTGGAGGACGGGGCGCTCATACGAGGGGAGGGACATGAGGGATGTGGACTGTCTGGTCTACATCCTCCTCCTGAAAGCCCTCGTCCTCCTCGTCGAGCTGCTCGACAGCGGCTGCCTCTTCCGGAAGGTCAGGGTCCCCGCTGACATCCTGCAGCAAATTAATGCAACTGATGTAAATGTTCATTCTCTTACTTGACTTACCTGTGTACTCCCTAGGCTTGGTGTAGTCCTTAACCTGTTCCTTGCCAAGCACCCTTTCGCTGCTAAGGTTAAGGATGCTTGCAATAAACAATGATCAACCACAGAAAAGTATTAATCCGCCAGTCTCTGAATTGTTGCAATAGCATGTATTTTTTTTACCAACACAAAAGGTCAAGTATAATTACCTCTGAATCAGAGGAGTGGTCAGGGTGAGGAGAACTGTGTCGACCAGGGGCCTCAGGAGAGCTTCCGTCTTCAGGGGCGGTGGGACTGGATGGCCCAGACCTGGGTGCGTCAGCGGGTTCCCCTGAC
>NW_027259933.1:0-20192 GCF_045791955.1 Oncorhynchus clarkii lewisi
GATGATTACGGGGCTCAGTGTGTTAATCACTGTGCGCGTGCGTACCTGTGCTGTGTGTTTTGGCTTTCGTGCCGTTGTGGATAGCGCAGATGATTACGGGTCTCGTCCCGTGTGTTAATCACTGTGCGCGTGCGTACCTGTGCTGTGTGTTTTGGCTTCCGTGCCGTTGTGGATAGCGCAGATGATTACGGGGCTCAGTGTGTTAATCACTGTGCGCGTGCGTACCTGTGCTGTGTGTTTTGGCTTCCGTGCCGTTGTGGATAGCGCAGATGATTACGGGGCTCAGTGTGTTAATCACTGTGCGCGTGCGTACCTGTGCTGTGTGTTTTGGCTTCCGTGCCGTTGTGGATAGCGCAGATGATTACGGGGCTCAGTGTGTTAATCACTGTGCGCGTGCGTACCTGTGCTGTGTGTTTTGGCTTCCGTGCCGTTGTGGATAGCGCAGATGATTACGGGGCTCAGTGTGTTAATCACTGTGCGCGTGCGTACCTGTGCTGTGTGTTTTGGCTTCCGTGCCGTTGTGGATAGCGCAGATGATTACGGGGCTCAGTGTGTTAATCACTGTGCGCGTGCGTACCTGTGCTGTGTGTTTTGGCTTCCGTGCCGTTGTGGATAGCGCAGATGATTACGGGGCTCCGTGTGTTAATCACTGTGCGCGTGCGTACCTGTGCTGTGTGTTTTGGCTTTCGTGCCGTTGTGGATAGCGCAGATGATTACGGGGCTCAGTGTGTTAATCACTGTGCACGTGCGTACCTGTGCTGTGTGTTTTGGCTTTCGTGTCGTTGTGGATAGCGCAGATGATTACGGGGCTCGTCCCGTGTGTTAATCACTGTGCGCGTGTGTACCTGTGCTGTGTGTTTTGGCTTCCGTGCCGTTGTGGATAGCGCAGATGATTACGGGGCTCAGTGTGTTAATCACTGTGCGCGTGCGTACCTGTGCTGTGTGTTTTGGCTTTCGTGCCGTTGTGGATAGCGCAGATGATTACGGGGCTCAGTGTGTTAATCACTGTGCGCGAGCGTACCTGTGCTGTGTGTTTTGGCTTTCGTGCCGTTGTGGATAGCGCAGATGATTACGGGGCTCGTCCCGTGTGTTAATCACTGTGCGCGTGCGTACCTGTGCTGTGTGTTTTGGCTTTCGTGCCGTTGTGGATAGCGCAGATGATTACGGGGCTCAGTGTGTTAATCACTGTGCACGTGCGTACCTGTGCTGTGTGTTTTGGCTTTCGTGTCGTTGTGGATAGCGCAGATGATTACGGGGCTCATCCCGTGTGTTAATCACTGCGCGCGTGTGTACCTGTGCTGTGTGTTTTGGCTTCCGTGCCGTTGTGGATAGCGCAGATGATTACGGGGCTCAGTGTGTTAATCACTGTGCGCGTGCGTACCTGTGCTGTGTGTTTTGGCTTTCGTGCCGTTGTGGATAGCGCAGATGATTACGGGGCTCGTCCCGTGTGTTAATCACTGCGCGCGTGTGTACCTGTGCTGTGTGTTTTGGCTTCCGTGCCGTTGTGGATAGCGCAGATGATTACGGGGCTCAGTGTGTTAATCACTGTGCGCGTGCGTACCTGTGCTGTGTGTTTTGGCTTTCGTGCCGTTGTGGATAGCGCAGATGATTACGGGGCTCGTCCCGTGTGTTAATCACTGTGCGCGTGCGTACCTGTGCTGTGTGTTTTGGCTTTCGTGCCGTTGTGGATAGCGCAGATGATTACGGGGCTCAGTGTGTTAATCACTGTGCGTGTGCGTACCTGTGCTGTGTGTTTTGGCTTTCGTGCCGTTGTGGATAGCGCAGATGATTACGGGGCTCAGTGTGTTAATCACTGTGCGCGTGCGTACCTGTGCTGTGTGTTTTGGCTTTCGTGCCGTTGTGGATAGCGCAGATGATTACGGGGCTCGTCCCGTGTGTTAATCACTGTGCGCGTGCGTACCTGTGCTGTGTGTTTTGGCTTTCGTGCCGTTGTGGATAGCGCAGATGATTACGGGGCTCAGTGTGTTAATCACTGTGCGCGTGCGTACCTGTGCTGTGTGTTTTGGCTTTCGTGCCGTTGTGGATAGCGCAGATGATTACGGGTCTCGTCCCGTGTGTTAATCACTGTGCGCGTGCGTACCTGTGCTGTGTGTTTTGGCTTCCGTGCCGTTGTGTATAGCGCAGATGATTACGGGGCTCAGTGTGTTAATCACTGTGCGCGTGCGTACCTGTGCTGTGTGTTTTGGCTTCCGTGCCGTTGTGGATAGCGCAGATGATTACGGGGCTCAGTGTGTTAATCACTGTAAACGTGCGTACCTGTGCTGTGTGTTTTGGCTTCCGTGCCGTTGTGGATAGCGCAGATGATTACGGGGCTCAGTGTGTTAATCACTGTGCGCGTGCGTACCTGTGCTGTGTGTTTTGGCTTTCGTGCCGTTGTGGATAGCGCAGATGATTACGGGTCTCGTCCCGTGTGTTAATCACTGTGCGCGTGCGTACCTGTGCTGTGTGTTTTGGCTTCCGTGCCGTTGTGGATAGCGCAGATGATTACGGGGCTCAGTGTGTTAATCACTGTAAACGTGCGTACCTGTGCTGTGTGTTTTGGCTTCCGTGCCGTTGTGGATAGCGCAGATGATTACGGGGCTCAGTGTGTTAATCACTGTGCGCGTGCGTACCTGTGCTGTGTGTTTTGGCTTCCGTGCCGTTGTAGATAGCGCAGATGATTACGGGGCTCAGTGTGTTAATCACTGTGCGCGTGCGTACCTGTGCTGTGTGTTTTGGCTTCCGTGCCGTTGTGGATAGCGCAGATGATTACGGGGCTCAGTGTGTTAATCACTGTGCGCGTGCGTACCTGTGCTGTGTGTTTTGGCTTTCGTGCCGTTGTGGATAGCGCAGATGATTACGGGGCTCAGTGTGTTAATCACTGTGCGCGTGTGTACCTGTGCTGTGTGTTTTGGCTTCCGTGCCGTTGTGGATAGCGCAGATGATTACGGGGCTCAGTGTGTTAATCACTGTGCGCGTGTGTACCGGTGCTGTGTGTTTTGGCTTCTGTGCCGTTATGGATAGCGCAGATGATTACGGGGCTCCGTGTGTTAATCACTGTGCGCGTGCGTACCTGTGCTGTGTGTTTTGGCTTCCGTGCCGTTGTGGATAGCGCAGATGATTACGGGGCTCCGTGTGTTAATCACTGTGCGCGTGCGTACCTGTGCTGTGTGTTTTGGCTTCCGTGCCGTTGTGGATAGCGCAGATGATTACGGGTCTCCGTGTGTTAATCACTGTGCGCGTGCGTACCTGTGCTGTGTGTTTTGGCTTTCGTGCCGTTGTGGATAGCGCAGACGATTACGGGGCTCAGTGTGTTAATCACTGTGCGCGTGTGTACCTGTGCTGTGTGTTTTGGCTTCCGTGCCGTTGTGGATAGCGCAGATGATTATGGGGCTCCGTGTGTTAATCGCTGTGCGCGTGTGTACCTGTGCTGTGTGTTTTGGCTTCCGTGCCGTTGTGGATAGCGTAGATGATTACGGGGCTCAGTGTGTTAATCACTGTGCGCGTGCGTACCTGTGCTGTGTGTTTTGGCTTTCGTGCCGTTGTGGATAGCGCAGATGATTACGGGGCTCAGTGTGTTAATCACTGTGCGCGTGTGTACATGTGCTGTGTGTTTTGGCTTCCGTGCCGTTGTGGATAGCGCAGATGATTACGGGGCTCCGTGTGTTAATCACTGTGCGCGTGCGTACCTGTGCTGTGTGTTTTGGCTTTCGTGCCGTTGTGGATAGCGCAGATGATTACGGGGCTCAGTGTGTTAATCACTGTGCGCGTGTGTACATGTGCTGTGTGTTTTGGCTTCCGTGCCGTTGTGGATAGCGCAGATGATTACGGGGCTCCGTGTGTTAATCACTGTGCGCGTGCGTACCTGTGCTGTGGGTTTTGGCTTTCGTGCCGTTGTGGATAGCGCAGATGATTACGGGGCTCAGTGTGTTAATCACTGTGCGCGTGTGTACCTGTGCTGTGTGTTTTGGCTTCCGTGCCGTTGTGGATAGCGCAGATGATTACGGGGCTCCGTGTGTTAATCACTGTGCGCGTGCGTACCTGTGCTGTGTGTTTTGGCTTCCGTGCCGTTGTGGATAGCGCAGATGATTACGGGGCTCCGTGTGTTAATCACTGTGCGCGTGTGTACCTGTGCTGTGTGTTTTGGCTTTCGTGCCGTTGTGGATAGCGCAGATGATTACGGGGCTCAGTGTGTTAATCACTGTGCGCGTGCGTACCTGTGCTGTGTGTTTTGGCTTTCGTGCCGTTGTGGATAGCGTAGATGATTACGGGGCTCAGTGTGTTAATCACTGTGCGCGTGCGTACCTGTGCTGTGTGTTTTGGCTTCCGTGCCGTTGTGGATAGCGCAGATGATTACGGGGCTCCGTGTGTTAATCACTGTGCGCGTGCGTACCTGTGCTGTGTGTTTTGGCTTTCGTGCCGTTGTGGATAGCGCAGATGATTACGGGGCTCAGTGTGTTAATCACTGTGCGCGTGCGTACCTGTGCTGTGTGTTTTGGCTATTGTGCCGTTGTGGATATCGCAGATGATTACGGGGCTCAGTGTGTTAATCACTGTGCGCGTGCGTACCTGTGCTGTGTGTTTTGGCTTTCGTGCCGTTGTGGATAGCGCAGATGATTACGGGGCTCGTCCCGTGTGTTAATCACTGTGCGCGTGTGTACCTGTGCTGTGTGTTTTGGCTTCCGTGCCATTGTGGATAGCGCAGATGATTACGGGGCTCAGTGTGTTAATCACTGTGCGCGTGCGTACCTGTGCTGTGTGTTTTGGCTTTCGTGCCGTTGTGGATAGCGCAGATGATTACGGGGCTCAGTGTGTTAATCACTGTGCGCGTGCGTACCTGTGCTGTGTGTTTTGGCTTTTGTGCCGTTGTGGATAGCGCAGATGATTACGGGGCTCGTCCCGTGTGTTAATCACTGTGCGCGTGCGTACATGTGCTGTGTGTTTTGGCTTCCGTGCCGTTGTGGATAGCGCAGATGATTACGGGGCTCAGTGTGTTATTCACTGTGCGCGTGTGTACCTGTGCTGTGTGTTTTGGCTTTCGTGCCGTTGTGGATAGCGCAGATGATTACGGGGCTCGTCCCGTGTGTTAATCACTGTGCGCGTGCGTACCTGTGCTGTGTGTTTTGGCTTTCGTGCCGTTGTGGATAGCGCAGATGATTACGGGGCTCAGTGTGTTAATCACTGTGCGCGTGCGTACCTGTGCTGTGTGTTTTGGCTTTCGTGCCGTTGTGGATAGCGCAGATGATTACGGGGCTCAGTGTGTTAATCACTGTGCGCGTGCGTACCTGTGCTGGGTGTTTTGGCTTCCGTGCCGTTGTGGATAGCGCAGATGATTACGGGGCTCCGTGTGTTAATCACTGTGCGCGTGCGTACCTGTGCTGTGTGTTTTGGCTTTCGTGCCGTTGTGGATCGCGCAGATGATTACGGGGCTCGTCCAGTGTGTTAATCACTGTGCGCGTGCGTACCTGTGCTGTGTGTTTTGGCTTTCGTGCCGTTGTGTACCTTTGTGCTGTAGCGCAGTGATTACGGGGCTCAGTGTGTTAATCACTGTGCGCGTGCGTACCTGTGCTGTGTGTTTTGGCTTTCGTGCCGTTGTGGATAGCGCAGATGATTACGGGGCTCGTCCCGTGTGTTAATCACTGTGCGCGTGTGTACCTGTGCTGTGTGTTTTGGCTTTCGTGCCGTTGTGGATAGCGCAGATGATTACGGGGCTCGTCCCGTGTGTTAATCACTGTGCGCGTGTGTACCTGTGCTGTGTGTTTTGGCTTTCGTGCCGTTGTGGATAGCGCAGATGATTACGGGGCTCAGTGTGTTAATGACTGTGCGCGTGCGTACCTGTGCTGTGTGTTTTGGCTTTCGTGCCGTTGTGGATAGCGCAGATGATTACGGGGCTCGTCCCGTGTGTTAATCACTGTGCGCGTGTGTACCTGTGCTGTGTGTTTTGGCTTTCGTGCCGTTGTGGATAGCGCAGATGATTACGGGGCTCGTCCCGTGTGTTAATCACTGTGCGCGTGTGTACCTGTGCTGTGTGTTTTGGCTTCCGTGCCGTTGTGGATAGCGCAGATGATTACGGGGCTCAGTGTGTTAATCACTGTGCGCGTGCGTACCTGTGCTGTGTGTTTTGGCTTTCGTGCCGTTGTGGATAGCGCAGATGATTACGGGGCTCGTCCCGTGTGTTAATCACTGTGCGCGTGTGTACCTGTGCTGTGTGTTTTGGCTTTCGTGCCGTTGTGGATAGCGCAGATGATTACGGGGCTCGTCCCGTGTGTTAATCACTGTGCGCGTGTGTACCTGTGCTGTGTGTTTTGGCTTTCGTGCCGTTGTGGATAGCGCAGATGATTACGGGGCTCGTCCCGTGTGTTAATCACTGTGCGCGTGTGTTATTTATTCGAGGTACTGCACGCTCTTTTGTTCTCGGTTTCTACCCTGTGTTTTATTCCATGTTTATTTGGTCTTCGCCCCGTGCATTTACACGTTACGCCGTAATTTGGGTTTAATAAAAAAGAAACCATTTTTATATTATATTATTATATTTTATATTTTTATAACAATTGTAGGACATGAGCTTTAAAGCTGAACATTTTCTCTCAGCACCATGACAAAACGTGTAGAAATGCAGGAAACTGGCTCGATAACAGAAAAATTGTGTCTTTGCGCCCAAGAGGGGGGCCTCTAAGATCGCACTGCGGCCATTACGGCGTGTTGTACTTACTTCACAATACCAGTCTAACTGACAGAGTGAAAAGAAGGAAGCCTGTACAGAATAAACATATTCTAAAACATGCATCCCGTTTTGCTCTCTGCAAAAAATGTGGCAAAGCAATTCACTTTTTGTTCTGAATACAAAGTGTTATGTTTGGGGCAAATCCAATACAACACATTACTGAGTACTACTCCATATTTTCAAGCATAGTGGTGGCTGCATCATGTTATGGTTATGCTTGTAATCGTTAAGGACTGGGGAGTTTTTCAGGATAAGAAACGGAAGGGAGCTAAGCACAGGCAAAATCCTCTGGAACCTGGTGCAGTCTGATATCCACCAAACACTGGGAGATTAAATTACCTTTGAGCAGGACAATAACCTAAAACACAAGGCCAAGTCTAGACTGGGGTTGCTTACCAAGAGGACAGTGAATGTTTCTGAGTGGCAAAGTTACAGTTTGGACTTAAATCTACTTGAAAATCTATGGCAAGACCTGAAAATGGTTGACTAGCAATGATCAACAACCAATTTGGCAGAATAGTGGGCAAATGTTACACAATACAGGTGTGGAAAGCTCTTACAGACTTACCCAGAAAGACTCACAGCTGTAATCGCTGGCAAAGGTGCTTCTACAAAGTATTGACTGTGTGAATACTTATGTAAATTAGGTATCTGTATTTCATTTTCATAACATTTGCTCATATCTAAAAACAGGTTTTCACTTTGTCATTATGGGGTATTGTGTGTAGATGGGTGAGAAAACCTTTATTCCATTTTGAATTCAGGCTGTATCCTGACAAAACGTGGAACAAGTCAACGGGTATGAATACTTCCGGAAGGCACCGTATATAACACGTATATGTTACAAACCAAAAATGTAAAACAATGTTACTTTTGTCCTCCGAAGACGGGGGGTGGTGGGATGGCCAATAGTAAAAAAAAAATATTAAAAAAAGAGACTAAATAAATAAATAAATAATCTGTTGACTGGAGTACAGCTTGTGGTGCAAACCACACTAGTCCGACCAAGGCAAGACTAACAGGGCAGAGAACCAACAGGTTGACAATGTGTGCTAACTTCTGCTAAGTCAGGGATCCAGACCACTACGCCAACACCACCCACAACCCTACCCCTTCTTAGTCACAGTAATACTGCTGCTGGGGACCTCGGCCAGGTTTCTAATTTCCCCCTCTGACACGTTTTACACGGCAAAATAAATGAATTCACTCCAGCAGTGTCCCAATCGGATTAAACTGCTGTCAGATCGGTGCACTGCTGACAAATGGTCCCCTACAGCCAGTGTGACATGCAGTGCATTTCAATTATACACACACACATACACACAGCCAGACCTACCCAAACACTTACGGTGCTAAAATATAACTTTACCCCACACAACACCAACTATCCCCCAACCTAGCTACCAAAGACTATTTCAAAAGCCTCTGCCTTAATAGCAATGGCCAAAATACTTCCCTCCTGGATGTTTAGAGGAGAATACATGCACAGCAAAGTGTCAAATGAACTCCTTTGAAAGTTCTCTGATTTGCCTCAGTATCGGTGCTGAGGTATACCTGATGTGGGTGTGAGAGTAGTCAACACCGCAGCAGGACCGTGCTGCAGTGCTCCTCGGGGTTCAGAGGGAGGGCAGAAGAAGGCCAGCAGAGGAATTAAGGTTAAGGACTTCACTCCACAGAGGAGTCTGTTCTACTCTGTTCTGTGGTGTGCCAGGCTACCTTAGTCTCCGCAGGCCTCAGCTCCAACACGAAAGTCACAAATCTGTCTTCTACCCCGCTGACTCCAAGTCATTGTCCTTTCATTCAAATGGAGGAAGAGAGAGTGACAGGGCGCTTTTTCTGTCTGTCTGCATATCCTCCTTTTGCTCTGCACTCCTCTCCAGTCAGGGTCAGGATGGTAGAGTGCTGCTGTGTGCTGACAGAGAGGGTTCCATTTGAGTCAATCGTCACCTGTCAAGGTGAGGGCACCCATAAGCCACCACTCCATTCCACTCAGGGTCAGGATGGTAGAGTGCTGCTGTGTGCTGACAGGGAGGGTCAGGGGTCATTCACCTGAGAGGTGTACAGGACACATACACTTGTCTGTCTCTGTGAAGACAGAGAGCACTGTTACAGTACTGCTGTGACAGGGAGGGTCTATGTACCCATCTAGGTGAGGGCAGGGGTATCCACAATGCACTGCTCTCCTGACTCAGCCATTCTGACTCAACTGTCTAGTCTATCTGTGAGAGGCAGCAGGAAGCCAATTATGAAACATGGGCCACGGACAATTAGTGAAGGGAGATGGGACAGGCTTAATGTGCTCTCTGCTGCACCAGGCAATTAAAACAATTAAACAAAGGTAAACACACACAGAGGTTCTGGGACTGACGGGTTGTGTATGTCTGTGTGTGTGTATGTGTGTGTTTGTGTGAGGTGTGGGTTATCTTCCTGTAAGAGAAAACAACAGGCCGAGACTGATGGCCTTGCTCCAGTCATAATTAAGAGAGTAGTCTCTCTGGTGTGTGTGTGTGTGTGAGAGAGCGAGAGAGCGAGAGAGAGAGTGCGCATGCTTGTCTGTGTGTGTGTCTGTGAGTGTCTCTGTGTATTTGCCTTTGTTTGCGTGTGTGTGTGTGTGCGTGCGTGTGCCTGTCTCTGAGCGTGTGTGTGTGTCTCTGTGGGTGTGGGTGTGTGTGCGCGTACGTGCCTCTCTCTCTCTGTGTGTGTGTGTGTGTGTGTGTGTGTGTGTGTGTGTGCGTGTGCCTGTCTCTGAGTGTGTGTGTGTGTGTCTCTGTGGGTGTGGGTGTGTGTGCGCGTACGTGCCTCTCTCTCTGTCTGTGTGTGTGTGTGTGTGTGTGTGTGTGTGTGTGTGTGTGTGTGTGTGCGTGCGTGCGTGTGCCTGTCTCTGAGTGTGTGTGTGTGTGTCTCTGTGGGTGTGGGTGTGTGTGCGCGTACGTGCCCTCTCTCTCTCTGTGTGTGTGTGTGTGTGTGTGTGTGTGTGTGTGTGTGTGTGTGTGTGTGTGTGTGTGTGTGTGTGTGCGTGCGTGCGTGTGCCTGTCTCTGAGTGTGTGTGTGTGTGTCTCTGTGTGTGTGGGTGTGTGTGCGCGTACGTGCCTCTCTCTCTGTGTGTGTGTGTGTGTGTGTGTGTGTGTGTGTGTGTGTGTGTGTGTGTGTGTGTGTGTGTGTGTGTGTGTGTGCGTGCGTGCGTGTGCCTGTCTCTGAGTGTGTGTGTGTGTGTCTCTGTGGGTGTGGGTGTGTGTGCGCGTACGTGCCTCTCTCTCTCTCTGTGTGTGTGTGTGTGTGTGTGTGTGTGAGCTGCCAGCTTGTGTTAGATGGTCCAGTCTCATACCGTTGCATACAGCTCCAAGGCTTGACAGTGAACACAATTAGGCCTATGTGATGTTCATTTACTTTTACTGTGCTTTTACCCACCTCTCAGTGGTCTGAAATCTGCAGACTTGGTGACTGCATGGCTGTTGTTGGGTAGTCTTAAAATGGAGAAAGAACTGGGAACTGAGATCATTTGTTGTGAAGATAATATAGGGTTTCTCCTTTTTGTTCACTCTATTTCAAGGCATCTTCTGCCATTATTCCATTACTGTTCTGTGGAAACGTGTTCCATTCACCTAACACTGTCATTGATTAATTGGCTAGGAATTTCTACAGTTTAAAAAAAATTATAATAATTGAAATCCAAGGTTAGGGTTAAGGCTAGGTTCATGTGTGTGTTGACTTACTGTTCTGCGATGATGTAGCCTTCCTCCACAGGGGAACACTTGACTCCAGCCACCTCCACGTTGTCCACCATCTCACTGAACGCCAGGCCCAGGTTCATGCCATGGATGGTCACCCTGGTACCCCCCTCTGGAGGGCCAGCTACTGGGGTCACCTGCAGAGGTCAAAGGGGAGAGAGGTCAGAGGTTAAAGGAGAAACATACGTCATACTTTACACCATGGCATTCCATAGTAACGTGGTATTCCCTGACAATCTAAAGGTTTTGACAATGACGATCATAATATGGTATTGTGTATCTCTAGGCTTTCTATCTCGTAAGAAGGATATTGCGAGAGACCCTCCTTACTGTATGTAGCTGGTCATAGGGGTTCTGAGCAGAAATTAAAAGCTTTTTCAACCTCCGACCCCAACCAACCGTTTAAGAAAACAGGCATGATGTCATCACACCAGAGCCCACCTGACAGAGGGGACTAATGGAACCGGCATCATTACTCCTAGAAGGATGATGTCATCGTTCACTTCGCATAACACAACACACAAACATAACCCTCACCTACCAGCACCATCTTCTAATATACTGTATATACTGTACACTGTATATATGTTATGTATTAATAAAGCCAAATCAAATAATTTGGCCAAACACAAAAACCTGGAGGGTGAATTAACATTCTGGATACCTGCCTAGTCCCCTGATCTGCTGCTGCTGTTGCCATGGGTGATCAATCTAACAAGAGACCATATTAGTGCTCAGTGCAGCCCACCTTGTAATAAAATACAATATGGCTGCCCAGCATGACCTTGGCTCTGGGTGGCATGCTGCCTTCTGTGCTGCACAGCCCCTCAGTGGCTAGGAGCTGGCTGCTGTCCAGAGGAGAGGAGTGTGTGTGTGTGTGTGTGTGTGTGAGGAGGAGGAGAGAAAAGGAGAGGGAAGAGAAGAAAGGAGCAGGAGGAGGACACACACACACGCACACATACACACACACAATACCATCTCCATGTGTGAAGTCACAGCCTCTATGTAAACAATCAATATGCCATTACTGGGCACGCATGTGGAAGTAAAACCAACAAAAGTGTCCAGCATTATAATCCGGTGCCCGCTTTCTGGTCCGCATTCCCCCCTGCCACGTGAGAGTGGCGAGCGGTGGTTCTCTCTCTCTACCTTCCTGCGTCTGTGGGTGCCCACTTGTGCGTTGTACTAATCCAGTGGGACGTCTGCATTGTAATCTAGATTTTGTGGACATTAATTGCTCTGGATGTAACGTAAGTGTGTCACTGCACTGCCTGAGGGTCTGAATACATCAATGTTTTAGTGCTACTTGGGCATGCAGGGTACAGGGGGAAACACAGTGGAGAGAGGAGGAGGCCTGGCTAAATATATCCATGTCAGACCAAGGCTGGAACAATCCCAAACAACTTAGGGATAGTTACATAAGAAATGGGGGAGGTTTAATGCCCCAGAGAGAGGGGAGAGAGAGAGACAGCGAGAGAGAGAGATGAGTAGAATAACTGTTCTGTGTGCCACTCTGGAAGGTGTGGCAGCCATAGGGGAAGCACAGCATGATAGATGATGTAAGGGTCGGTGCAGTATCTCTAGTGAAAGCGTGTGAGACGCTCTCATAGCCAGAAGCTGCAGTATAACTCTTCTGATGACAGGCCCGGACATGGGATACAACTTGAATAACTTGAATCCATTCATGAAGCCCATATCACTGAGCTGCCATTGGCAGAAAGAGGCTTGAGTAATCAGATGAGTATAAATATCACTTTGTGTGGCACGACATCAAAGTTATCAAAGACTCCCCCTCAAAGACTTGGAGAGCAGAGACGCTCCGTGTCTGACCCTGGCTCTATCTCCGTGGCAGATGAACAATTGGACGACGCCCACAGAAGTCCCTAAGAACCAATTCCAAACCCGTGGTTACATGGTGACACGCTAATCAACTTCTAATGAACAAAGACAGACTGGGATCTGTCTCATCAGCAGGAATGCTGTGTGTGTGTGTCTCAGTGTGTGTTTGTGTGTGTGTGAGCGAGCGAGCAGCTTTCTACTTATGCTACATCCTCCTCTCCTCTCTCGTCTCCTCTCAGTCTAAGTGACACACTACTCCACTTCAGGCGCCCGCCGCCCGCCCGCCTGTTTGTCTTAACACTAAATACTGACTCTCTACTCTCTCAGCCCTAGCCAGGCAAGAGAGGATTGCTCATTGGGCATGCACGCACCTCCTGCTGCCGACAGACCCCGCCCCCCCCTCCCCAGCTCCACGCTCCCTGTGTAATCCTTTTAAGAGGAGCTCTGCTGCCCTCACGGCTTTGTCACACTGTGTCAATGGATGGTAATTTCAAGAAAACAGCCAGCCAGCTCACACATGCCCACTTCCTCTCCCCTAGATACAGCTCCAGTGATGTGAAGGGTGGGCCGGTGGGGGGGTACAAATGGCCATTTTCTAACACATGCCACTGGATTTGGGATTGGGAAGGATGAGAAAGGAGAAGAACAGGAAGGGGGGGGGGAGAAGTGTAGAGGGGGGTGAGAAGGAGAAGGGTACAGGGGGGTGAGAAGGAGAAGGGTACAGGGGGGTGAGAAGGAGAAGGGTACAGGGTGGTGAGAAGGAGAAGGGTACAGGGCGGTGAGAAGGAGAAGGGTACAGGGGTGAGAAGCAGAAGTGTAGATGGGGGTGAGAAGGAGAAGGGTACAGGGGGTGAGAAGGAGAAGGGTACAGGGGGGTGAGAAGGAGAAGGGTACAGGGAGTGAGAAGGAGAAGGGTACAGGGGGGTGAGAAGGAGAAGTGTAGAGGGGGTGAGAAGGAGAAGTGTAGAGGGGGTGAGAAGGAGAAGTGTAGAGGGGGGTGAGAAGGAGAAGGGTACAGGGGGGTGAGAAGGTAGAAGGGTACAGGGGGGTGAGAAGGAGAAGTGTAAATGGGGTGAGAAGGAGAAGGGTACAGGGGGGTGAGAAGGAGAAATGTAGAGGGGGGTGAGAAGGAGAAGTGTAAATGGGGTGAGAAGGAGAAGGGTACAGAGGGTGAGACGGAGAAGGGTACAGGGGGGTGAGAAGGAGAAGGGTACAGGGAGGTGAGAAGGAGAAGTGTAGAGGGGGGTGAGAAGGAGAAGTGTAAATGGGGTGAGAAGGAGAAGGGTACAGGGGGTGAGAAGGAGAAGGGTACAGGGGGTGAGAAGGAGAAGGGTACAGGGGGGTGAGAAGGAGAAGGGTACAGGGGGGTGAGAAGGAGAAATGTAGAGGGGGGTGAGAAGGAGAAGTGTAAATGGGGTGAGAAGGAGAAGGGTACAGAGGGTGAGACGGAGAAGGGTACAGGGGGGTGAGAAGGAGAAGGGTACAGGGAGGTGAGAAGGAGAAGGGTACAGGGGGGTGAGAAGGAGAAGTGTAGAGAGGGGTGAGAAGGAGAAGGGTACAGGGGGGTGAGAAGGAGAAGGGTACAGGGAGGTGAGAAGGAGAAGGGTACAGGGGGGTGAGAAGGAGAAGTGTAGAGAGGGGTGAGAAGGAGAAGGGTACAGGGGGGTGAGAAGGAGAAGTGTAGAGGGGGTGAGAAGGAGAAGGGTACAGGGGGGTGAGAAGGAGAAGTGTAGAGAGGGGTGAGAAGGAGAAGGGTACAGGGGGGTGAGAAGGAGAAGTGTAGAGAGGGGTGAGAAGGAGAAGGGTACAGGGGGGTGAGAAGGAGAAGTGTAGAGAGGGGTGAGAAGGAGAAGGGTACAGGGGGGTGAGAAGGAGAAGTGTAGAGAGGGGTGAGAAGGAGAAGGGTACAGGGGGGTGAGAAGGAGAAGGGTACAGGGGGTGAGAAGGAGAAGGGTACAGGGGGTGAGAAGGAGAAGGGTACAGGGGGGTGAGAAGGAGAAGGGTACAGGGGGGTGAGAAGGAGAAGGGTACAGGGGGTGAGAAGGAGAAGGGTACAGGGGGGTGAGAAGGAGAAGGGTACAAGGGGGTGAGAAGGAGAAGGGTACAGGGGGGTGAGAAGGAGAAGTGTAGAGAGGGGTGAGAAGAAGTGTAAATGGGGTGAGAAGGAGAAGGGTACAGGGGGGTGAGAAGGAGAAGGGTACAGGGGGGTGAGAAGGAGAAGTGTAGAGAGGGGTGAGAAGGAGAAGGGTACAGGGGGTGAGAAGGAGAAGTGTAGAGAGGGGTGAGAAGGAGAAGGGTACAGGGGGTGAGAAGGAGAAGGGTACAGGGGGTGAGAAGGAGAAGGGTACAGGGGGTGAGAAGGAGAAGGGTACAGGGGGGTGAGAAGGAGAAGTGTAGAGAGGGGTGAGAAGGAGAAGGGTACAGGGGGTGAGAAGGAGAAGGGTACAGGGTACAGGAGAAGGGTACAGGGGTACAGGGGGGTGAGAAGGAGAAGTGTAGAGAGGGGTGAGAAGGAGAAGGGTACAGGGGGGTGAGAAGGAGAAGTGTAGAGAGGGGTGAGAAGGAGAAGGGTACAGGGGGGTGAGAAGGAGAAGTGTAGAGAGGGGTGAGAAGGAGAAGGGTACAGGGGGGTGAGAAGGAGAAGGGTACAGAGGGGTGAGAAGGAGAAGGGTACAGGGGGTGAGAAGGAGAAGGGTACAGGGGGTGAGAAGGAGAAGGGTACAGGGGGGTGAGAAGGAGAAGTGTAGAGAGGGGTGAGAAGGAGAAGGGTACAGGGGGGTGAGAAGGAGAAGTGTAGAGAGGGGTGAGAAGGAGAAGGGTACAGGGGGTGAGAAGGAGAAGGGTACAGGGGGTGAGAAGGAGAAGGGTACAGGGGGGTGAGAAGGAGAAGTGTAGAGAGGGGTGAGAAGAAGTGTAGAGGGGGGTGAGAAGGAGAAGTGTAGAGGGGGGTGAGAAGGAGAAGGGTACAGGGGGGTGAGAAGGAGAAGTGTAGAGAGGGGTGAGAAGGAGAAGTGTAGAGAGGGGTGAGAAGGAGAAGTGTAGAGAGGGGTGAGAAGAAGTGTAGAGGGAATGAGAATATGTTTTTTTGTATTGTTTTTGTAATTTTACTAGGATCCCAATTAGCTGTTGCAAAAGCCGCAGCTACTCTTCCTGAGGTCCACACAGAACATGAAACATGACTGTATACAGAACATTAATAGACAAGAACAGCTCAAGTATTGAACTACATACAATTTAAAATGGCACACATAGCCTACATATCAATACATTCACAGAAAATATCTAGGTTGAATAGGGGAGAGGCATTGTGCCACGAGGTGTTGCTTTATCTGTTGTTTGAAACCAGGTTTGCTGTTCAGTTCAGCGATCTGAGATGGAAGGGAGTTCCATGCAATAATGGTTCTATATAATACTGTACGCTTTCTTGAATTTGTTCTGGATTTGGGGACTATGAAAAGACCCCTGGTGGCATGTCTGGTGGTGTAAGTGTGTGTGTCAGAGCTGTGCGTAAGTTGACTATGCAAATCATTTAGAATGTTCAACACATTCATGTTTCTTATAAAAAAGAAGTGATGCAGTCAGTCTCTCCTCAACTCTTTGCCAAGAGAGACTGGCATGGATAGTATTTACAATACCATTCAAAAGTTTGGGGTCACTTAGACATGTCCTTGTTTTTGAAAGAAAATCATTTTTTTTTGTCCATTAAAATAACATCAAATTGATCAGAAATACAACCTGCCTTCTAGGCAGAGAGTTCTTCTGTCCAGTGTCTGTGTTATTTTGTCCATCTTTTATTTTTATTGGTCAGTCTGAGATATGGCTTTTTCTTGGCATCTCTGCCTAGAAGGCCAGCATCCCAGAGTCGCCTCTTCCCTGTTGACATTGAGACTGGTGTTTTGCCGGTACTATTTAATGAAGCTGCCAGTTGAGGACTTGTGAAGCGTCTGTTTCTCAAACTAGACACTTTAATGTACTTGTTCTCTTGCTCAGTTGTGCACCGGGGCCTCCCACTCCTCCTTCTATTATGGTTAGAGCCTGTTCTGTGAAGGGAGTTGTACACAGCGTTGTACCAGATCTTCATTTTCTTGGCAATTTCTCGCATGGAATAGCCTTCATTTCTCAGAACAAGAATACACTGACGAGTTTTGTTTCTGCCCATTTTGAGCCTGTAATCGAACTGACAAATGCTGATGCTCCAGATACTCAACTAGTCTAAAGGACAGTTTTCTTGCTTCTTTAATCAGGTCAACAGTTTTCAGCTGTGCTAACATAATTGCAAAATGGCTTTCTAATGATCAATTAGCCTTTTAAAATGATAAACTTAGATTAGCTAACACAACGTGCCATTGGAACACAGGAGTGATGGTTGCTGATAACGGGCCTCTGTACGCCTATGTAGACATTCCATAAAAAATATGCCTTTTCCAGCTACAATAGTCATTTACAGCATCAACAATGTCGACATTATACTTCTGATCAATTTTATGAGCATGAGCTCTATAAGCATGCTGAAAGTCTCTTGTAAATTTGTTTACAGAGAAATAGCATTGTATTTGATCAAAAACATTTTCCAACAGTTTGCTAAGAGCGGGCAGCAAGCTGATTGGTCGGCTGTTTGAACTAGTAAAGGCCGCTTTACCACTCTTGGGTAGCGGAATGACATTGGCTTCCCTCCCGGCCTGAGGACAAACCCCTTCGTCTATATGATAGATAGGAGTGACCATAGAGTCAGCTACCATCCTCAGTAGCCTTCCATCTAAGTTGTCAATGCCAGAATGTTTGTCATTGTTTATCGATAACAATAATTGTTTCCACCTGTGCCACACTAACGTTACAAAATTATTATTATAATATGCTTTTTACCCCCTTTTTCTCCCCAATTTCGTGGTATCCAATTGTTAGTAGCTGCTATCTTGTCTCATCGCTACAACTCCCGTACGGGCTCGGGAGAGAGAAAGGTTGAAAGTCATGCGTCCTCCGATACACAACCCAACCAAGCCGCGCTGCTTCTTAACACAGCGCGCATCCAACCCGGAAGCCAGCTGCACCAATGTGTCGGAGGAAACACAGTGCACCTGGCGACCTTGGTTAGCGTGCACTGCGCCCGGCCCGCCACAGGAGTCGCTGGTGCGCGATGAGACAAGGATATCCCTACCGGCCAAACCCTCCCTAACCCGGACGACGCTAGGCCAATTGTGCGTCGACCCACGGACCTCCCGGTCGCGGCCGGTTGCGACAGAGCCTGGGCGCGTACCCAGAGTCTCTGGTGGCACAGCTAACACTGCAGTGCCCTTGACCACTGCGCCACGTTACAAAATTCTAACTTACAATGCTTTTCTTTGATTTTTCGTTTTTTTTTATGCATGAATACGATGGCTCACTGTTTGATGTTGGCATTTCCTGCTTAAGCTTTCCCACTGGTTTTATGTCGAATAAGCCATCTGATTCGATTAAAGATGGAGTTGAATTTGTCTTTCTGCCCATAATTTTAAATACTCCAACATGTTTTTCCATCATTCTTCATGTCATTGATCTTGGCTTCATAATACAGTTTCTTCTTCTTTTTGTTGAGTTTAGTCACATGATTTCTCAATTTGCAGTAAGTCAGCCAGTCAGATGTGCAGCCAGACTTATTAGCCACTCTGTCACGGATTTCCCCGGTACTGCTGCTCATTCCGTGCACGTTATTACGGGTCACGTCCCGTGTATTGTTGTGCACTTGTTATTACGGGTCACGTCCCGTGTATTGTTGTGCACTTGTTATTACGGGTCTCGTAATAACAAGTATTTGTTATTACGGGTCTCGTCTCGTGTATTGTTGTGCACTTGTTATTACGGGTCTCGTCCCGTGTATTTGTTATTACGGGTCTCGTATTGTTGTGGCTTGTTATTACGGGTCTCGTCCCGTGTATTGTTGTGCACTTGTTATTATGGGTCTCGTCCCGTGTATTGTTGTGCACTTGTTATTACGGGTCTCGTACAATACACCTGTATTGTTGTGCACTTGTTATTACGGGTCACGTCCCATGTATTGTTGTGCACTTGTTATTACGGGTCTCGTCCCGTGTATTGTTGTGCACTTGTTATTACGGGTCACGTCCCGTGTATTGTTGTGCACTTGTTATTACGGGTCTCGTCCCGTGTATTGTTGTGCACTTGTTATTACGGGTCACGTCCCGTGTATTGTTGTGCACTTGTTATTACGGGTCTCGTCCCGTGTATTGTTGTGCACTTGTTATTACAGGTCCCGTCCCGTGTACTGTTGTGCACTTGTTATTACGGGTCCCGTACCGTGTATTGTTGTGCACTTGTTATTACGGGTCCCGTCCCGTGTATTGTTGTGCACTTGTTATTACGGGTCCCGTCCCGTGTATTGTTGTGCACTTGTCATTACGGGTCTCGTCCCGTGTATTGTTGTGCACTTGTTATTACGGGTCTCGTCCTGTGTATTGTTGTGCACTTGTTATTACGGGTCACATCCCGTGTATTGTTGTGCACTTGTTATTACGGGTCCCGTCCCGTGTATTGTTGTGCACTTGTTATTACGGGTCCCGTCCCGTGTATTGTTGTGCACTTGTTATTACGGGTCACGTCCTGTGTATTGTTGTGCACTTGTTATTACGGGTCACGTCCCGTGTATTGTTGTGCACTTGTTATTACAGTTCTCGTCCAGTGTATTTGTTATTACGGGTCTCATCCCATGTATTTATTAGAGGTTTAAGCTCGCTCTTTTGTTTGGGTTACAACCCTGTGTTTTTGTATACGTGTTTGTTTTGGGCTTCGTCCCCTTCGTCTATCATGGCATGTTGTATTTTTGGGTGGAGTATTAAAACCCCTTATTACATGTTCCTGCGTCTGACTCCAATCCTTTCTACAACGTGACACACTCCTTTTGCCCCATCATCTTCAACAATACAGTTTTTCAATTATTCACCAATCAATGGAGCCTTAACAGTTCTAACAGTCAGTTTCTTAATTAACAGGTGCATGTTTATCAATAATTGGAAGAAGCAATTTCAGAAATGCATCAAGTGGAGCGTCTGGATGCTCCTTGTTAATCACATCAAACTAACAATTATTTTAAACATCATTCACATAAGAGTCACAGCTAAATCTTTTGAATGATACACTACTTTAGGTGCAGCTTTTGGAACCTTAGTTCTCCTGGATATAGCCACTATATTGTGATCTCTGCATCCAATGGGTACAGATACAGCTTTAGAACAAAGTTCTACAGTACTAGTGAAAATGTGATTGATACATGTGGATGATCTTGTTCCTGTAGTGTTTGTAAACACCCTGGTAGGTTGATTAATAACCTGAACCAGATCGCAGGCACTGGTTAGAGTGAGAAACTTCCTCTTGAGCGGACAGCTTGATGAAAACCAGTCAATACTCAGGTCCCCAAGAAAGGAGACCTCTCTGTTTATATCACATACAGTATCAAGCATTTCACACATTATTTAGATACTGACTGTTAGCACTTGGTGGCCTATAGCAACAACCCAAAAGAATAGGCTTTAGATGAGGCAGGTGAACCTGCAGCACCAATACTTTAATAAGACTAGACATCTTTTCTTATCGTTACTGGGATATGGCTCTGAATATACAGTGGAAAGAAAAAGTAGGCGAACCCTTTGGAATTACCTGGATTTCTGCATAAATGTGACATCAATTTTGATCTGATCTTCATCTAAGTCACAACAATAGACAAACACAGTCTGCTTAAACTAATAAAACACAAACAATTATACATTTTCATGTCTTTATTGAACACACAATGTAAACATTGACAGTGCAGAGTGGGAAAAGTATGTGAACCCTTGGATTTAATATCTGGTTGACCCTCCTTTGCCAGCAATAACCTCAACTTAACGTTTTCTGTAGTTACGGATCAGACT
>NW_027259934.1:0-12500 GCF_045791955.1 Oncorhynchus clarkii lewisi
ATGTCTCCCTGTCATGGCTTTTGTGCCATCAGTACAGATACCAACACATCTTGACCACCGACCACATTTGATGTCACAAAGCTGTCCACTACTTTGAAAATATCCTCTCCTGTTATCCTGTTTTCCAGTGGTTTGCAGAAGAGGAAGTCTCCCTTAATTGACCCTCCAGAAATGTAACGGACATACGTATACCAGGAGCTGTGCCAGGCCCGCCACGTCTGTTGACTCATCCAGCTATAACACATAGAATTCACTGGCTTGTATACGAAGCAGTAATTGTTTCAAAACATCTCCTGCCATGTCACTCTGATGTGTCATGAAGCAGTCTTGTTTGATGAAGACATTGTCTGTATAGTCTTTTTAGCCTTTTCCTCCAGCATTGTCCCAGCCATATCAGTGGCAGCAGGAAGAATTAAGTCCTCCACAATAGTATGGGGCTTTCCTGTCCTAGCCACTTGGTAGCTCACCATATAAGACGCTTCTAGCCCCTTCTTATTAATGGTATCTGTTGCTTTTTTACATGTCTTACTACTCGAAAATCGTCTTAATTCTTGCTCAAAAACTCTCGTGGCTTATTTTTCAAATTGGCATGTTTTGTTTCTAAATGTCAGCGCAAGAGTGAAGGTTTCATCGAGTTGTGAGATAGTATTTCTGCACATATAACACACTGTGGCTGAGGAATGGCACTACTCCCAATATAAGTGAACCCCAAATCAATGTCGTTCTCATCATTTTTTAGCCTCTTTGATGGTCCAATGTCCCTGACTGTTGTTCACTGCTTTCCCGGGTAAGGGGGCAGTAGTTCTTCGGCTGCATCAGATTCACAACTGTCAGTGCCCATGCTCGCTGGGCTAACAACAAATGTAGAATTAGGCAGCAGCTACTCTTCCTGGGGTCCAGTAAAATTAAGGCAGTTTATACAATTTTAAAAACATTACAATACATTCACAGACTGTGTGCCCTCAGTCCCCCACTCCCACTCAGTCCCCCACTACCACATATACACAGTACAAAATCCATGTGTATGTGTGTGTATAGTGCGTATACTATCGTGTGTGTGCTGCTGGTAGTAGCAAAACTACCAGTAGAGCTTTTTTTAACCATTTATCAATTTTAGAGAAAACAAAATGAGCAGCAGCTACGTTTAGCTACATACGGACCGTTAGTGGAATTCCCGCGAGAAGGTAACGGTTAATGTGATTAGATGTTAATTATTTGACTAGGCTACCTGTATTTGACATTGTGTTGTTATTTCGCTGAACACCAGATGGTTCAATTGTATTTTTGGCAGTGAAACGAGGCTACTCAGGCGAGACAAATAACTCACCCAAACGTATAGCCCTGTTAGGAAATATAAATGGACTGTTTGAAAATGTGAGGAACAATTTTGTGAATCACATTTTTATTTGGCGTACCCCTGACGGCATTGCGCACCCCGGTTTGGGAATACCTACACTAGAGCACACAAAAATTATACATACCACGGCCTAAACATCAGCGCCACAGGTAACTTCCACAAAGCTGTGAACGAGCTGAGAGACAAGGCAAGAAGGGCCTTTTATGCCATCAAAAGGAACATAAAATTTGACATACCAATTAGGATCTGGCTAATAATTCTTGAATCAGTTACAGAACCAATTGACCTTTATGGTTGTGAGGTCTGGGGTTCGCTCAGAGCAGAATTAGGCCTATACCAGCTAATTATCAAAATCCAGAAAAGAGACGTTCAATTCTACAACCACCTAAAAAGAAGCGATTCCCAAACCTTCCATGACAAAGCTATCACCTTCAAAGAAATTAACCTGGAGGAGACCTCTAAGCAAGAATGTCCTGGGGCTCTGTTCACAAACAGACCCCACAGAGCCCCAGGACAGCAACACAATTAGACCCAACTAAATCGTGAGAAAACAAAAAGATAATTACTTGACACATTGGAAAGAATTAACAAAAAATCTGAGCAAACTAGAATGCTATTTGGTCCTAAACAGGGATTACACCGTGCAGAATACCTGACCACTGTGACTGGCCCAAATTTAAGGAAAGCTTAGACTATGTACAAACTCAGTGAGCATAGCCTTGCTATTGAGAAAGGCCGCCGTATGCAGATCTGGCTCTCAACAGAAGACAGGCTTTGTGCACACTGCCCACAACATGAGGTGGAAACTGAGCTGCACTTCCTAACTTCCTGCCAAATGTATGACCATATTAGAGACACATATTTCCCTCAGATTACACAAATCCACAAAGAATTTGAAAACAAAACCAATTTTGATAAACTCCCAAATTGGGTGAAATACCACAGTGTGCCATCACAGCAGCAAGATTTGTAGCCTGTTACCACAAGAAAATAACAACCAGTGAAGAACAAACACCATTGTAAATACAACCCATATTTATGTTTTTGTATTTTCCCTTTTGTACCTTAACTATTTGCACATAATATGACATTTGAAATGTCTTTATTCTTTTGGAACTTCTGTGAGTGCAATGTTTACTGTACATATTTTATTGTTTATTTCACTTTTGTTTATTATCTTTTTCACTTGCTTAGGAAATGTTAACATAGGTTTCCCATGCCAATAAAGCCCCTTAAATTGAAATGTAATTAAACTGAAATTGAATTGAGAGAGGAAATACTTCTATGAGCTCAACCTTTATCACTCTCAATGTTTATCTGTGCCAACCAACCTTCTATCTCTTAAAGGTGTGGTTTCTTGTTGCATTGACACATCTCAAAGTGCTGTTCCCAATAAAGCTTCTGTTCAAACTAAAAAGCCTTTAAAAGTGCAAGCTACTTACTTTATAGTTTTCTTCCTCGTCTTTCATGCGTTTCTTTCCCTACTTTTTCTGTTCTCCTCGCTCACTCTTTCTCCAACACTGCCATTCAGAAGGGGGGGGGGGGGGGAGAAAGAGAGGAGCTCCGGCCATTAATCCATCTCCCTCATTTAGGCACTTTGTGCTTGTTAATTTAGCGTAAAACGATGCAAATGTGTGTCGGTGTGTGTGTGTGCGTGTGTGGGATCAGAGCACTGCTCTGTGATGCAGAGACAGAGGGAGAGGGGTGGAGGGAGAGGAGCATTTAGCCCAGTCTAAGGCCCTCTCTTTGGTATGCCAGGCTGGGAGCATCCTGCTTAGTCCAGAGCGCTGTTTTGAAGACCCCCAATCAGCACAGACCCAGCAGGACTCACAGCTACATTACAGCTCCATGGCATACATCAGAGTAACGGAACAGGAGACTTGATAACAAGACTGGTATTCAAGCAATGGACACTCATTCTCACTTTGTGTGTATGTGGGTGTATAATGTGTGTTTGTGTGTGTGTGTGTGTATTTGTGTGTGTGTGTGTGTCCTTTCATCATCTATCTTTACCGAATCTCTGCCTCTTAGTCTTTGTGAAACTGACAGACAGATATACTGGCAGACCCTGGGCACCAACACTGTGTCCTTACAACAGTCTATCCATCAATCCAATACATGCTTGTGTGTATACTTTTATCTGTCCTTAATCCTTGCTGAATCTCTCTCTCTCTCTCTCTCTCTCTCTCTCTCTCTCTCTCTCTCTCTCGCTCTCTCTCTCAATCTCTCTCTCTCTCTCTCTCTATCTCTCTCTCTCTCTCTCTCTCTCTCTCTCTCTCTCTCTCTCTCTCTCTCTCCTTCTGTGAGCTGCTAAGGGATTTGGCTGTGAGCTGCCCAGTTAAAGAACAGGTTGAAACAGTACCAGCTATGAAACACCAGGGAGCCTGCATTGTTTCCAGCACCTTGCCAAGCCACCTGTGTCTCATAGGGACAACTCAACACCCGCTGCCAACACTGACACATGGACCACCTACTACTCTGCTATGTGTCAGAACACTGGTTCTAGAGAGAGAGAGAGAGAAAGAGAGAGAGAGAGAGAGAGAGAGACAGGAACTACTCCTATGAGCTCAACCTTTATCACTCTCAAAGTTCGGTGCCAACCATCACTTAAATGTGTGGTTTCTTGTTGCATTGACAGATCTCAAAGACCTGTCCTAATGAAGCATCTATGTTTAAACAAAGAATAAAGCTACTTTCACTTTATAGATTTCTCCCTCATCTTTCATGTGTTTCCCTCCCTACTTTTTCTGCTCTCTTCTCTCACTGCCATTCAGAGAGGTGGGGGGGGGGGGGGGGGTGGATCTTTGGTCATTAATTCATCTCCCTCATTTAGGCAGTTTGTTTTATTTTATTCAACGGAAAATTATGCGATGGTGTGTGTTTGCGTGTGTCAGTGTCTGTGTGTGTGTGTGTGTCTGTGTCTGTGTCTGTGTGTGTGTCTGTGTCAGTGTCTGTGTCAGTGTCAGTGTCAGTGTCAGTGTCTGTGTCAGTGTCTGTGTGTGTGTGTGTGTGTGTGTGCAGAGCTCTGCTCTCTGATACGGAGACAGAGACAGAGGGAGAGAGAGAGGGAGGGGGAGAGGAAGGGAGAGAGAGAGGGAAGGAAGGAGAGAAAGAGGGAGAGAGGGAGGGAGATGAGTGTCATGCCAGTCTAAAGCCTGGTTCACATTACCCATAAGCACTCCGTTACGTTGCGCCAGATGTCATGCATTTCAATGGGGACGTCCACAACGGATGGAAACTCAACGTCCCCTTGCAGTTGAAGGCTCCATTGCGAGACGGAAGCTGCATACTTTTACATGTTTCTAACTTTGCTTCGTCTTCAGTCCAGCCAGAGTCGGAACAGAAAGATAACAAACCACAGAAAAATATGAAAATATGTGGTTTTCGGTGATGGCCTTATGAGATAGCTAGCAACTTGTAAACAATTACCTATTCCTATAAGTGAGTACTATTTTAATAGACATGTCAATAATGCAGTGCCTTGCGAAAGTATTCATCCCCCTTGGCGTTTTCGTCCTATTTTGTTGCATTACAACCTGTAATTTAAATGGATTTTTATTTGGATTTCATGTAATGGATATACACAAAATAGTCCAAATTGTTGAAGTGAAATGAAAAAAATAACGTAAATATTTATTTATTTTTATTTTTTAAAAAGTGCATATGTATTCACCCCCTTTGCTATGAAGCCCCTCAATAAGATCTGGTGCAACCAATTACATTCAGAAGTCACCTAATTAGTTAAATAAAGTTCACCTGTGTGCAATCTAAGTGTCACATGATCTGTCACCTGATCTCAGTATACTGTATATACAATTGTACTGCAACATTACTAAGCAAGGGGCAGCACCAAGCAAGCTACACCATGAAGACCAAGGAGCTCCAAACAGGTCAGGGACAAAGTTGTGGAGAAGCACAGATCAGAGTTGGGTTATAAAACAACATCTGAAACTTTGAACATCCCACGGAGCTGCCAAGAGAGGGCCGCCCACTAAAACTCACGGACCAGGCAAGGAGGGCATTAATCAGAGAGGCAACAAAGAGACCAAAGATAACACTGAAGGACCTGCAAAGCTCCACAGCGGAGATTGGAGTATCTGTCCATAGGACCACTTTAAGCCGTACACTCCACAGAACTGGGCTTTACGGAAGAGTGGCCAGAGAAAAGCCATTGCTTAAAGAAAAAAATAAGCAAACACCTTTGGTGTTCGCCCAAAGGCATGTGGGAGACTCCCCAAACATATGGAAGAAGGTACTCTGGTCTGATGAGACTAAAATTTAGCAAATTGGCCATCAAGGAAAATGCTATGTCTGGCGCAAACCCAACACCTCTCATTACTCATCACATGGTGGCAGCATCATGCTGTGGGGAAGTTTTTTCCATCGGCAGGGACTGGGAAACTGGTCAGAATTGAAGGAATGATGGATGGCGCTAAATACAGGGAAATTCTTGAGGGAAACCTGTTTCAGTCTTCCAGAGATTTGAGACTAGGACGGAGGTTCACCTTCCAGCAGTTCAATGACCCTAAGCATACTGCTAAAGCAACACTCGAGTGGTTTAAGGGGAAACATTTAAATGTTTTGGAATGTCCTAGTCAAAGCCCAGACCTCAATCCAATTGAGAATCTGTGGTATGACTTAAAGATTGCTGTACACCAGCGGAACCCATCCAACTTGAAGGAGCTGGAGCAGTTTTGCCTTGAAGAATGGGCAAAAATCCCAGTGGCTAGATGTGCCAAGCTTATAGAGACATACTCCAAGAGACTTGCAGCTGTAATTGCTGCAAAAGGTGACTCTACAAATGATGACTTTGGGGGGGTGAATAGTTATGCACGCTCAAGTTTTCTGTTTTTGTCTTATTTGTTGTTTGTTTCACAATAAAAAATATTTAGCATCTTCAAAGTGTTCGGCATGTTGTGTAAATCAAATGATACAAACCCCCCCCCAAAAAAATATTTTAATTCCAGGTTGTAAGGCAACAAATAGGAAAAATGCCAAGGGGGGTGAATACTTTCACAAGCCACTGTACACACTGGCTGTTAAAGCCAATTATATTATATGACTGTTCCCTCCCATTTACGTTTATTGTGATGGTAAGGATGTTAGTTTTTCAGGACAATTATTAGGTAGAGGTCGCTAGCTACAATTGCCTAATTTTTAGGTTGCTCTCCAACGCAACCTAGAATGACTTGCTATAAAGTTAGAGAAACAAGTTGAGGAAAAAGTAAGTAAACAATATATTTATCCTGTCTTGAAGGAGGTTCTCCTCCATCTTGCGTTAGAAACACTACACTTGTCCGTTCAGTAGCAGGGCAAGACTCCTCATGGCATAATGAAATACGTCACAGTGTAAACGGGGGAAAGGGATGGGAGACACAGGGCGGTCAAAAGGCTGCGGTGAACACCCCCAATCAGCATAGACAGGCACAGGACATGATTAAAAGACTGGTATTTAGGCAATGGACTCTCATAAGTATAGGATAGAATATAATAAAACGTTATATGAATGTTGATTTGGCATCACCCTATGTGTATGTGTGTGTGTGTATGTGTGTGTGCGTAGGCGTGGGTCCGTGGGTGGATGTGTGTGTGCGTAGGCGTGGGTCCGTGGGTGGATGTGTGTGTGCGTAGGCGTGGGTCCGTGGGTGGATGTGTGTGTGCGTAGGCGTGGGTCCGTGTGTGTATGTGTGTGTGCGTAGGCGTGGGTCCGTGTGTGGATGTGTGTGTGCGTAGGCGTGGGTCCGTGTGTGGATGTGTGTGCGTAGGCGTGGGTCCGTGGGTGGATGTGTGTGCGTAGGCGTGGGTCCGTGGGTGGATGTGTGTGTGCGTAGGCGTGGGTCCGTGGGTGGATGTGTGTGTGCGTAGGCGTGGGTCCGTGTGTGTATGTGTGTGTGCGTAGGCGTGGGTCCGTGTGTGGATGTGTGTGTGCGTAGGCGTGGGTCCGTGTGTGGATGTGTGTGTGCGTAGGCGTGGGTCCATGTGTGGATGTGTGTGTGCGTAGGCGTGGGTCCGTGGGTGGATGTGTGTGCGTAGGCGTGGGTCCGTGGGTGTATGTGTGTGTGCGTAGGTGTGGGTCCGTGGGTGGATGTGTGTGTGCTTAGGCGTGGGTCCGTGGGTGGATGTGTGTGTGCGTAGGCGTGGGTCTGTGTGTGTATGTGTGTGTGCGTAGGTGTGGGTCCGTGGGTGTATGTGTGTGTGCGTAGGTGTGGGTCCGTGGGTGGATGTGTGTGTGCGTAGGCGTGGGTCCGTGGGTGGATGTGTGTGTGCGTAGGCGTGGGTCCGTGTGTGGATGTGTGTGTGCGTAGGCGTGGGTCCGTGGGTGGATGTGTGTGTGTCTATTTGATACTCACATACTGATTATTACCCCCTGGGTGGGTGTGGGTGTCCTTTCATCATCTATCTTTACCGAATCTCTGCCTCTTAGTCTTTGTGAAACTGACAGACAGATATACTGGCAGACCCTGGGCACCAACACTGTCCTTACAACAGTCTATCCATCAATCCAATACATGCTTGTGTGTATACTTTTTTCTGTCCTTAATCCTTGCTGAATCTCTGCCTCTCCCTATTTCCATCTCTCCTTCTTTCTCTCTGATGGACAGACACCCACACCCTGGCAGACATAGGGGCAGATGGAGAGATGGAGGGAAGGACGGATGGAGGGATGGGGGAACTGTGGGCAGCCTCAGGGTGTGGATGGCACACAGCTGGACACCCAGCCTGCTTCCCTGGGCTGCTTTGGCACAGATATCGTATCGTGTGCGTGTGCGTGTGTGCATGTGCATGTGCGTGTGAGTGTGAGTGTGAGTGTGAGTGTGTGTGTGTGTGTGTGTGTGTGTGTGTGTGTGTGTGTGTGTGTGTGTGTGTGTGTGTGTGTGTGTGTGTGTGTGTGTGTGTGTGTGTGTGTGTGTGTGTGTGTGTGTGTGTGACGAACGGTGATACGATGCTTCTCTTAGTCCAAAATAACCCTGTCACAAGAATGTGCTGCTCTGCTCCTTCCAGGCATCTGAACGCATAACCTCTCCTGTGTCTTTCTGTCTTTCTGTCCCCAATGGCTATGGATGCGCTGGGGATGTAGGGACAGTTACAGACACCGCAGAGCTCTCTCTCTCTCTATAGAGCAGTACTGTAGTTATGCTTCTCTTAATACTAACTTCTAGGAAGGACATACTGTACATTACATTAGCAAGTAAGAGTGAGCTGTTCTGGATACAGTTGTTATGTGTTGTACCGTAGGACAATGCATGTTTTACTAGGTTATATTGAATATATAGCCTTAGTAAAAACAGATACTAGTTGAACCCTCGTCTTGTTTAAGTAGATTATATAGAACATTGCCTCAGTATTAAACACACTCATATACACACACAGACGCCCACACATACAGACAAACACACATACACACACACACATGGTATCACCCTGCACATGTACTGTATTACTGGTGTATAATGGTATTGGCCCGTACCGCACAGCCCATTCCCCTGAACCACACCAAAGAACAGGGATTCATATCCATTACAACAGGGTGGGAAAAGTTCTCTGCCATGTACCACATCATTAATGGGGACATGTGTAAGTCATTACCCCAACACTATGGGCTGGTGTGGGGGGGGAGTGAAAGAGAGATGGAGGGGGCGGGTATTCCTGAGCTCCATAAAGAGAGAACTAGAATGTAGGTTGACAAGTCTCAGACAATACTTCTTTCTTCCTTTGAAAACAGATGATGACCCACCCCCTCACCCATACAGATAATGAGAGGTTCAGTCTGTAGACGACCCCCCCCACCCATACAGATAATGAGAGGTTCCGTCTGTAGACGACCCCCCCACCCCCCAGCTCAAACAGATAATGAGAGGTTCAGTCTGTAGACGACCCCCCCACCCATACAGATAATGAGAGGTTCAGTCTGTAGATGACCCCCCACCCAAACAGATAGTGAGAGGTTCAGTCTGTAGATGACCCCCCACCCAAACAGATAGTGGATGGTTCAGTCGGTAGATGACCCCCCCACCCCCCCACTCAAACAGATAGTGAGAGGTTCAGTCTGTAGACGACCCCCCCCACCCCCCACTCAAACAGATAGTGAGAGGTTCAGTCTGTAGACGACCCCCCCACCCAAACAGATAATGAGAGGTTCAGTCTGTAGATGACCCCCCCACCCATACAGATAATGAGAGGTTCAGTCTGTAGATGACCCCCCACCCATACAGATAGTGAGAGGTTCAGTCTGTAGACGACCCCCCCCACTACCCCACTCAAACAGATAATGAGAGGTTCAGTCTGTAGACGACCCCCCCTACCCCCCTACTCAAACAGATAATGAGAGGTTCAGTCTGTAGACGACCCCCCCCCCAGCCCCCCACTCAAACAGATAATAAGAGGTTCAGTCTGTAGACGACCCCCCCACCCCCCCACTCAAACAGATAGTGAGAGGTTCATTCTGTAGATGACCCCTCACCCAAACAGATAGTGAGACGACAACCCCCCCCCCACCCCCCCACTCAAACAGATAATGAGAGGTTCAGTCTGTAGATGACCTCCCCACCCATACAGATAATGAGAGGTTCGGTCTGTAAACGAACCCCCCCCAACCCCCCACTCAAACAGATAGTGAGAGGTTCAGTCTGTAGACGACCCCCCACCCAAACAGATAGTGAGAGGTTCAGTCTGTAGACGACCCCCCCACCCCCCCACTCAAACAGATAGTGAGAGGTTCAGTCTGTAGACGACCCCCCCACCCCCACACTCAAACAGATAGTGAGAGGTTCAGTCTGTAGACGACCCCCCCACCCCCCCACTCAAACAGATAATGAGAGGTTCAGTCTGTAGACGACCCCCCCACCCATAAAGATAATGAGAGGTTCAGTCTGTAGACAACCCCCCCACCCATACAGATAATGAGAGTTTCAGTCTGTAGATGTCCCCCCCACCCATACAGATAATGAGAGGTTCAGTCTGTAGACGACCCCCCCCCACCCATACAGATAATGAGAGGTTCAGTCTGTAGACGACCCCCCCACCCATACAGATAATGTGAGGTTCAGTCTGTAGACGACCCCCCCACCCATACAGATAATGAGTATTCAGTCTGTAGACGACCCCCCAACCCATACAGATAATGAGAGGTTCAGTCTGTAGACGACCCCCCCACCCATACAGATAATGAGAGGTTCAGTCTGTAGACGACCCCCCCCCCACCCATACAGATAATGAGAGGTTCAGTCTGTAGACGACCCCCCCACCCATACAGATAATGAGAGTTTCAGTCTGTAGATGTCCCCCCCACCCATACAGATAATGAGAGGTTCAGTCTGTAGACGACCCCCCCCACCCATACAGATAATGAGAGGTTCAGTCTGTAGACGACCCCCCCACCCATACAGATAATGTGAGGTTCAGTCTGTAGACGACCCCCCCACCCATACAGATAATGAGTATTCAGTCTGTAGACGACCCCCCAACCCATACAGATAATGAGAGGTTCAGTCTGTAGACGACCCCCCCACCCATACAGATAATGAGAGGTTCAGTCTGTAGACGACCCCCCCCCCCCCACCCATACAGATAATGAGAGGTTCAGTCTGTAGACGACCCCCCCACCCATACAGATAATGAGAGGTTCAGTCTGTAGACGACCCCCACACCCAAACAGATAATGAGAGGTTCAGTCTGTAGACGACCCCCCCACCCCCCCACTCAAACAGATAGTGAGAGGTTCAGTCTGTAGACGACCCCCCCAACCCCCACTCAAACAGATAGTGAGAGGTTCAGTCTGTAGATGACCCCCCCACCCCCCCCCCCCGCTCAAGCAGATAATGAGAGGTTCAGTCTGTAGACGACCCCCCCACCCCCTCACCCGAACAGATAGTGAGAGGTTCAGTCTGTAGACGACCCCCCCACCCCCCCACTCAAACAGATAGTGAGAGGTTCAGTCTGTAGACGACCCCCCCACCCATACAGATAATGAGAGGTTCGGTCTGTAGACGACCCCCCCACCCCCCCACTCAAACAGATAGTGAGAGTTCAGTCTGTAGACGACCCCCCCCCATACAGATAATGAAAGGTTCAGTCTGTAGACGACCCTCCCAATCATAAAGATAATGAGAGGTTCAGTCTGTAGACAACCCCCCCCACCCATACAGATAATGAGAGGTTCAGTCTGTAGACGACCCACCCACCCATACAGATAATGTGAGGTTCGGTCTGTAGACGACCCCCCCACCCCCCACTCAAACAGATAGTGAGAGGTTTAGTCTGTAGACGACCCACCCACCCATACAGATAATGAGAGGTTCAGTCTGTAGATGACCCCCCCACCCATACAGATAATGAGAGGTTCAGTCTGTAGATGACCCCCCCACCCATACAGATAATGAGAGGTTCAGTCTGTAGATGACCCCCCCACCCATACAGATAGTGAGAGGTTCAGTCTGTAGACGACCCCCCCCACCCCCCCCACCCCCCCACTCAAACAGATAATGAGAGGTTCAGTCTGTAGACGACCCCCACACCCAAACAGATAATGAGAGGTTCAGTCTGTAGACGACCCCCCCCCCACCCCCCCACTCAAACAGATAGTGAGAGGTTCAGTCTGTAGACGACCCCGCCAACCCCCACTCAAACAGACAGTGAAAGGTTCAGTCTGTAGACGACCCCCCCCCCCCCCCCCCCCGCTCAAACAGATAATGAGAGGTTCAGTCTGTAGACGATCCCCCCACCCCCTCACCCGAACAGATAGTGAGAGGTTCAGTCTGTAGACGACCCCCACCCACCCCCCCACTAAAACAGATAATGAGAGGTTCAGTCTGTAGACGACCACCCCACCCATACAGATAATGAGAGGTTCGGTCTGTAGACGAGCCCCCCACCCCCCACTCAAACAGATAGTGAGAGGTTTAGTCTGTAGACGACCCACCCACCCATACAGATAATGAGAGGTTCAGTCTGTAGACGACCCCCCCACCCATACAGATATTGAGAGGTTCAGTCTGTAGATGACCCCCCCACCCATACAGATAATGAGAGGTTCAGTCTGTAGATGACCCCCCACCCATACAGATAGTGAGAGGTTCAGTCTGTAGACGACCCCCCCCACCCCCCCACTCAAACAGATAATGAGAGGTTCAGTCTGTAGACGACC
>NW_027259934.1:17500-20188 GCF_045791955.1 Oncorhynchus clarkii lewisi
CAAAGTGCACTGGAGCGAGACAGAGGGAGAGAGAGAGAAGGAGAGAGGAAGCAGAGAGAGAGAGAGGGAGAGAGAGAGAGAGAGAGAGAGAGAGAGAGAGAGAGAGAGAGAGAGAATGAGAGAGAGAGAGAGAGAGAGAGAGAGAGAGAGAGAGAAGGAGAGGGAGAGAGAGAGAGAGAGAGAGAGAGAGAGAGAAGGAGAGAGAGAGAGAGAGAGAAGGAGAGAGAGAGAGAGAGAGGCAGAGAGAGAGAGAGAGAGAGAGAGGAAGGAGAGAGAGAGAGAGAGAGAGAGAGAGAGAGAGTGGGAGAGAGTGGGAGAGAGAGGGAGAGAGAGAGAGAGAGAGAGAGAGAGAGAGAGAGAGAGGGAGAGAGAGGGAGGGAGAGAGAGAGAGGGGAGGGAGAGACAGAGCGAGAGAGACAGAGGGAGGGATAAATAGAGGGATAAATAGAGAGATGGACAGAGAAATAGAGAGATGAAGAGAGAGAGGGATAGAGAGAGGCAGAGAGAGAGAGATGAAGAGAGAGGGATAGAGAGAGGCAGAGAGAAAGAGAAATAGAGAGATGAAGAGAGAGGGATAGAGAGAGGCAGAGAGAAAGAGAAATAGAGAGATGAAGAGAGAGGGATAGAGAGAGGCAGAGAGAAAGAGAAATAGAGAGATGAAGAGAGAGGGATAGAGAGAGGCAGAGAGAAAGAGAAATAGAGAGATGAAGAGAGAGGGATAGAGAGAGGCAGAGAGAAAGAGAAATAGAGAATAGAGAGAGATGAAGCAGAGAGGGATAGAGAGATGAAGAGAGAGGGATAGAGAGAGGCAGAGAGAAATAGAGAGATGAAGAGAGAGGGATAGAGAGAGGCAGAGAGAAAGAGAAATAGAGAGATGAAGAGAGAGGGATAGAGAGAGGCAGAGAGAAATAGAGAGATGAAGAGAGAGGGATAGAGAGAGGCAGAGAGAAAGAGAAAGAAAAAGAAAAAGAGGCTGTATTAGCATTCAGTGCTTCCCTCTCAGCATCATTCGTAAATATTTCAACACCTCCAGCTGCTTGATGTTGGAGCAAATCACCAGAGAGCTGAGCCCCCCCCCCCCCTCTCTCCTCCCATCTCTCTCCTGCCCCCTCCCCCCCGTGTGCACGCCCCACTCCTCCCCCCTCTCTCCTCCCATCTCTCTCCTCCCATCTCTCTCCTGCCCCCCCCCCCCCCACCGCATGCACGCCACACTCCTTCCCCCCCTCTTTCCTCCCATCTCTCTCCTGCCACCCTCCCCCGTGTGCACTCCCCACTCCTCCCCTCCTCCCCCTCCGGGGCGAAGCATCTCATTCTCTCCTCCTTACTTATTCATATGTTTATTTATTATTTCATCCCTCGTTCCATCTGAAGCGATGAGGAGGGGAGGAGAGGGGAGGAGTGGCGGGGGATAGGTCGAGTTGTGAGAACAGTCATTAATTAATTAAAGCTCCCCTCGTTCTTTCCCCACCCCCTCTCTCCGTCTCTGTCTCTCTTTTCCACTTCCTATCTCTCTCTTTCCCTCTCTCATTCACTCATTCCCTCATTCTCCCCGCCCTGGCTCTATCTCTCATTCATCTATCTCTGTCTTCCCCACTCTCTCATTTCCCTCCCCCCTCCCC
Organism: Oncorhynchus clarkii lewisi; assembly: GCF_045791955.1. NCBI lineage: Eukaryota > Metazoa > Chordata > Actinopteri > Salmoniformes > Salmonidae > Oncorhynchus > Oncorhynchus clarkii. The sequence goes on from NW_027259934.1 coordinate 19,120, forward strand.
CTCTCCATCCGCCTCTCCATCCTGCCTGTTGTGGAGGTGAGGGATAGATAGCTTGGCCATATTCACAGTGATCTGAAGGCTGATATCTCCTTATATCTCCTCCTGGTTGGACTCCTGGAAGACCCTGAACACATCCATAGGAGATCAGGAACCTTGGAGAACCTCTCTCTGAAGGGGGACGTGCTCTCTATTTCTCTATCTTTCCCTCTTCCTCCTCCTCTCCAAGTTCTTTCCACCAGTCTCCTCCAACTTTTCTCTATTTACTTCCAACTCTCTCTTACTCAGACACTCTCTCCCTCCCCTCTACTCTCTCTTTTCTCCACTCTATTTTCTCTCCTGCAGTCCTCTCCTCCTTCTCTCCCTGCCACATATTTTCAGAGCTGAACTGGTCCCAGAAGAGTTTTTAGGAGGGAGTGGTGAGAGGACACAGAGTCCTGCTCTCTGAGTGTGTGTGTGTGTGTGTGTGTGTGTGTGTGTGTGTGTGTGTGTGTGTGTGTGTGTGTGTGTATGTGTGTATGTGTGTATGTGTGTGTGCGTGCGTGCGTGTGTGCGAGTGTGTGTGTGTGTGTGAGTGTGTGTGTGTGTGTGAGTGTGTGTGTGTGTGTGTGTGTGTGTGTGTGTGTGTGTGTGTGTGTGTGTGTGTGTGTGTGTGTGTGCGTGCGTGCGTGCGTGCGTGCGTGCGTGCGTGTGTGTGTGTGTGTGTGTGAGTGCGTGCGAGACGGTTACAGCCGAGGTCATACGAGTCCACACAGGGCTGAATGGAGTTGAAACATTCCACGATGCATGAAAGGAACGTTTACTGCCAGAGAGTGACAGACTAACACCAACTTGTTGTCAGATGTTTATAACTTGATAAAGCTTGATAAAGAAGTTAGGCAGAGTACAGTAGTAAAATGGTAAAAGAACAAAGCCAGCCCATTGAGTGACAACTTGTCCCTCTCACACAGGATGGTTTCAGATTAAGCTAACCTGGTCACAGAGGAGGACAATCTTTCAATGTCTGGGAAATAAAAGGGAGGCACTTCCTGTCAAACCCACTGAGGCTTTCTTTGTAAGACATTCTGTAAGA
>NW_027259935.1:0-20181 GCF_045791955.1 Oncorhynchus clarkii lewisi
TTGGGCGTGCAAAATTATTGTTGTTTGTGAGAGCGGAGAAGTGCGAGTTCCATTGCTCCACCATCCCCTTTCTGGGTTACATCATCTCTGCTGGGAGTGTCCAGATGGATCCTGGGAAGGTGAGAGCAGTGATGGATTGGTCTCATCCTACGTCCAGGGTGCAGCTGCAATGTTTCCTGGGGTTGCCAATTTCTATCGCCACTTTATCCGGGGTTACAGCACCCTGTCTTCCCCCCGAGTCAGCACTCACCTCTCCCAAGGTTCACGTGGTCCCCAGCTGCTGACCGGGCGTTCCGGGACCTCGAACATCGTTTCACCACAACTCCCATCCTGGTTCATCTGGACCCATCTCGTAAGTTCGTGGTGGAGGCCGATGCGTCGGACGTTGGAGTATGGGCTGTCCTGTCCCAGCGTTCTGCCCTTGACCTCAAGCTACATTCCTGCACCGCCTTCACCCATGGCCTCAATGCCACAGAAAGGAACTACGATGTGGGGAATCGAGAGCTTCTCGCGGTGAAGATGGCGTTGGAGGAATGGAGGCACTGGCTGGAGGGGGTGGAACATCTGTTCATTGTGTGGACTGATCACAAGAACCTGGAGTATCTCCGCACCACCAAGTGCCTCAACTCAAGGCAAGCCAGATGGGCCCTGTTGTTCACACGGTTCAACTTCTCCCTCTCGTACCGGGCGGGATCTAAGAATATCAAGCCGGAGGCACTGTCCCACCGCTATAGCCCCACGACTGACAGTTTAAAACTTTGAGATGTAGACCTTATATACTATTTTACACCTGGGGTTACTATACATAATTTTAACCCATTGTATAAGAGATTCTCCAAAATTGAAATATTCTCGGTATTTAAATATAAACCATAGTCGTACTTTATCAAAAGCCTTTTCAAAGTCAGCTATGAAAACCAGGCTTGGTTTCCCCGATATTTCATTGTATTCTATTGTTTCCAGTATTTGTCTTATATTATCTCCAATGTATCGTCCATGTAAAAAAAAAACTGTCTGATTAGGATGAATAATATCTGACAAAACCTTTTTGATTCTATGCGGCAAGCATTTAGCTGGAATTTTTGCATCACAACACTGAAGTGTAAGAGGCCTCCGTTTTTAAATGGACTGTATCTTTATAGATACCACTTGGATAATGTTTCAGTAATAATTAAATCAGACCTTATTGCATGTCCGATAATCTACCGTTTATATAGGAGTGGTTAAACCATACTAATAATGGTTCTCTGAGTATATATAAAAAAAGTTTGGTATACTTCCACTGTTATGCCATCCAGCATTGGAGTTTTTCCGAACTTAAAGGCTTTAATTGCATCAAGAAATTCCTCCTCTGTAATTTGGCCTTCACATGACTCTTTCTATACAGCCTTTCTTAATAGCAAGGCTATGCTCACTGATTTCATTATTTTTGGGTCAGTCACGGTGGTCAGGTATTCTGTCACCTTGTACTCTGTTTTTTTATATATTCTTTCCAATGTGTCAAGTAATTATCTTTTTGTTTTCTCATGATTTGGTTTGGTCTCTCTCTATTTCTCTCTGTCCCGCTCTCTCTCTCTCTCACTCACTCACTCACTCACTCACTCACTCACTCACTCACTCACTCTCTCACTCTCTCACTCACTCACTCACTCACTCACTCACTCACTCACTCACTCACTCACTAACTCACTCACTCAGGAGATGGGTCCTTCCCCCAGGCTAGCATTGAACTTTTCCTCTCTCTAGCTGAAAAGCACCCTGTTCACCCTGTTCTGACAGGCCTTATGTGAACGCTCTGATTAGAGAGAGAGAGAGAGAGAGAGAGAGAGAGAGAGAGAGAGAGAGAGAGGGGTGGGCGGCTGAGATGGAGGGGAGTGAGGGGGGTACAGGATAAAGGAGTGTGAGAGAGAAGATTAGGAGAGAGGAAGGTAAAGTAGAGGTGAAGAGAGGATGAAGGGAAGAGGAGGAAGAACAAAGGACATTTGGGTTTATTGTTACTCATAGACTAGGTTTGAGCCAGTTTGTTATAGCAGGAAAATAATCTTGCAGCAACAGGAAATGTGAATTATTATGTGGTTTATAATTAATAGAGTTCCAAATGTATTCAAACTCAAAACCATAAAAAGGAATAACCCAAGGAGGTCGAGATGCAAAAATAATATCATTAATTTAATCCATGCACAAAAGAATGCAAAAAGTGCTATAAAAATAAAAAAGAAACACAGAATGAGAATGGTGGAGGGAGTGAAACTATAGTGAGCGAAGGTGTGTGAGGATGATGGAGGGAGTGAAACTATAGTGAGCGAAGGTGTGTGCGGATGATGGAGGGAGTGAAACTATAGTGAGCGAAGGTGTGTGCGGATGATGGAGGGAGTGAAACTATAGTGAGCGAAGGTGTGTGCGGATGATGGAGGGAGTGAAACTATAGTGAGCGAAGGTGTGTGAGGATGATGGAGGGATGAAACTAAAGTGAGCGGAGGAGTGTGAGAATGGTGGAGGGAGTGAAACTATAGTGAGCGAAGGTGTGTGCGGATGATGGAGGGAGTGAAACTATAGTGAGCGAAGGTGTGTGAGGATGATGGAGGGATGAAACTAAAGTGAGCGAAGGTGTGTGAGGATGATGGAGGGAGTGAAACTAAAGTGAGCGAAGGTGTGTCAGGATGATGGAGGGAGTGAAACTCTCGTGAGCGAAGGTGTGTCAGGAGGATGGAGGGAGTGAAACTCTCGTGAGCGAAGGTGTGTCAGGATGATGGAGGGAGTGAAACTCTCGTGAGCGAAGGAGTGTGAGGATGATGGAGGGAGTGAAACTCTTGTGAGCGAAGGTGTGTCAGGATGATGGAGGGAGTGAAACTCTCGTGAGCGAAGGTGTGTCAGGATGATGGAGGGAGTGAAACTCTCGTGAGCGAAGGAGTGTGAGGATGATGGAGGGAGTGAAACTCTCGTGAGCGAAGGTGTGTCAGGAGGATGGAGGGAGTGAAACTTTCGTGAGCGAAGGTGTGTCAGGATGATGGAGGGAGTGAAACTCTCGTGAGCGAAGGAGTGTGAGGATGATGGAGGGAGTGAAACTATCGTGAGCGAAGGTGTGTGAGGATGATGGAGGGAGTGAAACTAAAGTGTGTGTGTAGATCAATGAAGGAGGTGTTTATCTCTCCGTTGTCACCTGAGCTCTTGTCTCGCTCCTCATCCCTCACTCCTCATCCCTCGCTCCTCATCCCTCACTCCTCCTGTCGCCATGGCTGCAGCATCGCAGCGGGATACAGCTGCAGAGAGGGCCTGAGATCCAATAGAACAACGCCGCTTTATGGCCCATAGAAATAGAGTGAGTAGAATGGACAGTTTTCACAAAGTCATTCCAATATGTAGTAACAGCTATAGGCCTTGGACCGTTTCTCACCATCCACGGTATGAGAGAGTTTAAGAGGGAGGCCAGTGAGCATGTGTAGTAGAGAGACCCTGAGGCTGCTTGTCCCCTAGCCCTCTCCACTTCCTGGAAAGAAAAAAACGTCTCTGTGTCGGTATCCATGTCCTCTGTAAACGCTTCCAACGCTTTCTCTACCTGCGTCTCAGCACAGTCTCTCGCTCGCTCTCCCTCTCCCGTTTCTTGAAGTCTTCGCTTCCTCTCTTCGTCCTCCTGAAGAGAGTGTGCGTTTATCTCTCAATTTTTCGGGCGCATGAAGCTTTCATTAGCAGCTACTCTGTGCTCATCAATGCAAATGTATGGATTCCATTACTCCTATTTTATCTCTTCTTGCCAGCACAAATTCCCCCTCGCACTGCAAATTGATTAACCAGCTTGCTGTGCTGGTTCAAAAACCCAAGAGAAAGCTGGGTGATTTGGAGAGGTGGTAGGTAATGAGCAATGGACACATCCGTTCTGATAAGCAGTGCACATTTTTTAAAATTCTTTCAGCAGACGACAATGAAAAGCTGTTAAGACTCAGGGTCTATCGCTGCATCGCATTCTTGGAGCGAGAGAGGAGAGGGAGAGGGAGGAGGGAGGGAGAGATGGGTTTGAGAGAGAAAAGGAGAAAGAAACTGCGAGAGGATAAGCAGATGGATGCTATTGATAGTTTGAGATGTGTTTTTTTGTCCTCAACGGAAGCTTTTCTGAATAGCACTAATGAATATAAATACCAATGCTATTGATTTCCTTGTGTAGTTGGCCAAAGCACTCATCCTATTGATATCCTTGCCTACTTGGCCAAAGCACTCATCCTATTGATATCCTTGTGTAGTTGGCCAAAGCACTCATCCTATTGATATCCTTGTGTAGTTGGCCAAAGCACTCATCCTATTGATATCCTTGTGTAGTTGGCCAAAGCACTCATCCTATTGATATCCTTGTGTAGTTGGCCAAAGCACTCATCCTATTGATATCCTTGCCTATTTAGCTAAAACACTCATCCAAAGTACACACACACACACACATAAGAAGCAACATCTGCTGACTTAAAAAGAGAGAGAAAAATTAAACGTTGTAAATTAGCACTATTCAATTCCACCCTAGAGAGAGACAGATTGGCAGAGAAGACAGCTCTGTTACCATGTCAACAACAAGCACAACCCTGTAACCATGCCAACAACTGCAAAAACTGGTCTGAAATACCAACTATGTTTATCAACTAATTTAAGCTCTGACAATTTTTCTTCTTAGCTATTTAACTTATCTATCTTGCTATTTTTACAGACATTCAACTTGTTTACTACCACAAATCTCCCACCATAAAGGGCAATCCCACTACTTTTCACCCTCATGTTCATCATCTCCAGCACAATGCCAGTATCTTCATACAGTGAAAACGACGCATTTCTAGGTTTTGTAGAAGAAAAAAAATCTAAAGTTTAAAAGTAAAAAAAACAACGTTTTTAAAAACTTTTAATCCTGTGATATCACCTTTCTTCTTATCTCTTTAACCACAGATCTCGTCGTATCTCTTTAACCACAGATCTCGTCTTATCTCTTTAACCACAGATCTCTTCTTATCTCTTTAACCACACACTTCTGTTGTTTTGATCACACACACACAGCTGCGCTACCATGCCAACGTTCGACCTCGCCCCAGCTGCCTTCATCAGTCATCACTTCCACCCCCTCACCTCTCTCTACTACAACATCATAGATAAATAAATAAGTAGACAGGCACACAAACAAATAGAGCAGTAGGCTGGTACTGTGAGGCTAATGGAGGCTGATGCAGGGATATCTATTATTCATACGTCTACCTTCAGCAGCCTGCGGGAGCCTGTGGCATCCCTGGGTGTAGATGTAGGTAACTTGACACTGACAGGCCTGTCTGCCACAGTATAGGGCCATGCTGTGATATGGGAGCAGGGTAACTGGAGAGTGAAAGGGATCTGATTAACTCGGGGGTTTAGAATGAGGGCTACCATGGTAAAGAGATGTCAGTTACACACTCCCTCTGTCTCTCCTCTCTCATATCTCCATACCGTACCATACTGTTATCTCAGGTTCTCTCTCCTCTTTCATCCCTCCATACCATACCCTACTGTTATCTCAGATTCTCTCTCTTCTCTACATATCGTACCCTACTGTAATCTCAGGTTCTCTCTCTTCTCTCCATACCGTACCCTACTGTTATCTCAGGTTCTCTCTCTTCTCTCCATACCGTACCCTACTGTTATCTCAGGTTCTCTCTCTTCTCTCCATACCGTACCCTACTGTTATCTCAGGTTCTCTCTCTTCTCTCATCACTCCATACCGTACCCTACTGTTATCTCAGGTTCTCTCTCCTCTCTCATCCCTCCGTACCGTACCCTCCTGTTATCTCAGGTTCTCTCTCTTCTCTCATCCCTCCGTACCGTACACTACTGTTATCTCAGGGTCTCTCTCATCCCTCCATACCGTACCCTACTGTTATCTCAGGTTCTCTCGCCTCTCTCATCTCTCCATACCGTACCCTACTGTCATCTCAGGTTCTCTCTCATCTCTCCATACCGTACCCTACTGTTATCTCAGATTCTCTCTCCTCTCTCATCTCTCCATACCATACCATACCGTCATCTCAGGTTCTCTCTCATCTCTCCATACCGTACCCTCCTGTTATCTCAGGTTCTCTCTCCTCTCTCATCTCTCCATACCGTACCCTACTGTCATCTCAGGTTCTCTCTCCTCTCTCATCACTCCATACCGTACCCTACTGTTATCTCAGGTTCTCTCTCCTCTCTCATCCCTCCATACCGTACCCTCCTGTCATCTCAGGTTCTCTCTCCTCTCTCATCTCTCAATACCGTACCCTCCTGTTATCTCAGGTTCTCTCTCCTCTCTCATCCCTCCATACCGTACCCTACTGTTATCTCAGGTTATCTTTCCTCTCTCATCTCTCCATACCATACCCTACTGTCATCTCAGGTTCTCTCTTCTCTCCATACCGTACCCTCCTGTTATCTCAGGTTCTCTCTCCTCTCTCATCTCTCCATACCATACCCTACTGTCATCTCAGGTTCTCTCATCTCTCCATACCGTACCCTACTGTCATCTCAGGTTCTCTCTTCTCTCCATACCGTACCCTCCTGTCATCTCAGGTTCTCTCTCCTCTCTCATCTCTCCATACCATACCCTACTGTCATCTCAGGTTCTCTCTCTTCTCTCCTCCCTCCATACCGTACCCTACTGTCATCTCAGGTTCTCTCTCCTGTCTCATCCCTCCATACCGTACCCTACTGTTATCTCAGGTTCTCTCTCCTCTTTCATCCCTCCATACCATACCCTCCTGTTATCTCAGGTTCTCTCTCTTCTCTCCATACCGTACCCTACTGTTATCTCAGGTTCTCTCTCCTCTCTCATCCCTCCATACCGTACCCTACTGTCATCTCAGGTTCTCTCTCCTGTCTCATCCCTCCATACCGTACCCTCCTGTTATCTCAGATTCTCTCTCTTCTCTCATCCCTCCGTACCGTACCCTACTGTTATCTCAGGTTCTCTCTCCTCTCTCATCCCTCCATACCGTACCCTACTGTTATCTCAGATTCTCTCTCCTCTCTCATCTCTCCATACCATACCCTACTGTCATCTCAGGTTCTCTCTCATCTCTCCATACCGTACCCTCCTGTTATCTCAGGTTCTCTCTCCTCTCTCATCTCTCCATACCGTACCCTACTGTCATATCAGGTTCTCTCTCCTCTCTCATCCCTCAATACCGTACCCTACTGTCATCTCAGGTTCTCTCTTCTCTCTCATCCCTCCATACCATACCCTACTGTTATCTCAGGTTCTCTCTCATCTCTCCATACCGTACCCTACTGTTATCTCAGGTTCTCTCTCCTCTCTCATCCCTTCATACCGTACCCTCCTGTCATCTCAGGTTCTCTCTCCTCTCTTATCTCTCAATACCGTACCCTCCTGTTATCTCAGGTTCTCTCTCCTCTCTCATCTCTCCATACCGTACCCTACTCTTATCTCAGGTTCTCTTTCCTCTCTCATCTCTCCATACCATACCCTACTGTCATCTCAGGTTCTCTCTTCTCTCCATACCGTACCCTCCTGTTATCTCAGGTTCTCTCTCCTCTCTCATCTCTCCATACCGTACCCTACTGTTATCTCAGGTTCTCTTTCCTCTCTCATCTCTCCATACCATACCCTACTGTCATCTCAGGTTCTCTCATCTCTCCATAACATACCCTACTGTCATCTCAGGTTCTCTCTCCTCTCTCATCTCTCCATACCGTACCCTACTCTTATCTCAGGTTCTCTTTCCTCTCTCATCTCTCCATACCATACCCTACTGTCATCTCAGGTTCTCTCTTCTCTCCATACCGTACCCTCCTGTTATCTCAGGTTCTCTCTCCTCTCTCATCTCTCCATACCGTACCCTACTGTTATCTCAGGTTCTCTTTCCTCTCTCATCTCTCCATACCATACCCTACTGTCATCTCAGGTTCTCTCATCTCTCCATAACATACCCTACTGTCATCTCAGGTTCTCTCTCCTCTCTCATCTCTCCATACCGTACCCTACTGTCATATCAGGTTCTCTCTCCTCTCTCATCCCTCAATACCGTACCCTACTGTCATCTCAGGTTCTCTCTTCTCTCTCATCCCTCCATACCATACCCTACTGTTATCTCAGGTTCTCTCTCATCTCTCCATACCGTACCCTACTGTTATCTCAGGTTCTCTCTCCTCTCTCATCCCTTCATACCGTACCCTCCTGTCATCTCAGGTTCTCTCTCCTCTCTTATCTCTCAATACCGTACCCTCCTGTTATCTCAGGTTCTCTCTCCTCTCTCATCTCTCCATACCGTACCCTACTCTTATCTCAGGTTCTCTTTCCTCTCTCATCTCTCCATACCATACCCTACTGTCATCTCAGGTTCTCTCTTCTCTCCATACCGTACCCTCCTGTTATCTCAGGTTCTCTCTCCTCTCTCATCTCTCCATACCGTACCCTACTGTTATCTCAGGTTCTCTTTCCTCTCTCATCTCTCCATACCATACCCTACTGTCATCTCAGGTTCTCTCATCTCTCCATAACATACCCTACTGTCATCTCAGGTTCTCTCTCTTCTCTCCTCCCTCCATACCGTACACTACTGTTATCTCAGGTTCTCTCTCCTCTCTCATCCCTCCATACCGTACCCTACTGTCATCTCAGGTTCTCTCTTCTCTCCATACCGTACCCTACTGTCATATCATTTTCTCTCTCCTCTCTCATCTCTCCATACCGTACCCTACTGTTATCTCAGGTTCTCTCTCCTCTCTCATCCCTCCATACCGTACCCTCCTGTCATCTCAGGTTCTCTCTCCTCTCTCATCTCTCAATACCGTACCCTCCTGTTATCTCAGGTTCTCTCTCCTCTCTCATCTCTCCATACCGTACCCTACTATTATCTCAGGTTCTCTTTCCTCTCACATCTCTCCATACCATACCCTACTGTCATCTCAGGTTCTCTCTTCTCTCCATACCGTACCCTCCTGTTATCTCAGGTTCTCTCTCCTCTCTCATCTCTCCATACCGTACCCTACTGTTATCTCAGGTTCTCTTTCCTCTCTCATCTCTCCATACCATACCCTACTGTCATCACAGGTTCTCTCATCTCTCCATACCATACCCTACTGTCATCTCAGGTTCTCTCATCTCTCCATACCCTACCCTCCTGTTATCTCAGGTTCTCTCTCCTCTCTCATCTCTCCATACCATACCCTACTGTCATCTCAGGTTCTCTCATCTCTCCATACCGTACCCTACTGTCATCTCAGGTTCTCTCTTCTCTCCATACCGTACCCTCCTGTCATCTCAGGTTCTCTCTCCTCTCTCATCTCTCCATACCATACCCTACTGTCATCTCAGGTTCTCTCTCTTCTCTCCTCCCTCCATACCGTACCCTACTGTCATCTCAGGTTCTCTCTCCAGTCTCATCCCTCCATACCGTACCCTACTGTTACCTCAGGTTCTCTCTCCTCTTTCATCCCTCCATACCATACCCTCCTGTTATCTCAGGTTCTCTCTCTTCTCTCCATACCGTACCCTACTGTTATCTCAGGTTCTCTCTCCTCTCTCATCCCTCCATACCGTACCCTACTGTCATCTCAGGTTCTCTCTCCTGTCTCATCCCTCCATACCGTACCCTCCTGTTATCTCAGATTCTCTCTCTTCTCTCATCCCTCCGTACCGTACCCTACTGTTATCTCAGGTTCTCTCTCCTCTCTCATCCCTCCATACCGTACCCTACTGTCATCTCAGGTTCTCTCTCATCTCTCCATACCGTACCCTCCTGTTATCTCAGGTTCTCTCTCCTCTCTCATCTCTCCATACCGTACCCTCCTGTCATCTCAGGTTCTCTCTCCTCTCTCATCCCTCAATACCGTACCCTCCTGTTATCTCAGGTTCTCTCTCCTCTCTCATCTCTCCATACCGTACCCTACTCTTATCTCAGGTTCTCTTTCCTCTCTCATCTCTCCATACCATACCCTACTGTCATCTCAGGTTCTCTCTTCTCTCCATACCGTACCCTCCTGTTATCTCAGGTTCTCTCTCCTCTCTCATCTCTCCATACCGTACCCTACTGTTATCTCAGGTTCTCTTTCCTCTCTCATCTCTCCTTACCATACCCTACTGTCATCTCAGGTTCTCTCTCTTCTCTCCTCCCTCCATACCGTACACTACTGTTATCTCAGGTTCTCTCTCCTCTCTCATCCCTCCATACCGTACCCTACTGTCATCTCAGGTTCTCTCTTCTCTCCATACCGTACCCTACTGTCATATCAGGTTCTCTCTCCTCTCTCATCTCTCCATACCGTACCCTACTGTTATCTCAGGTTCTCTCTCCTCTCTCATCCCTCCATACCGTACCCTCCTGTCATCTCAGGTTCTCTCTCCTCTCTCATCTCTCAATACCGTACCCTCCTGTTATCTCAGGTTCTCTCTCCTCTCTCATCTCTCCATACCGTACCCTACTATTATCTCAGGTTCTCTTTCCTCTCACATCTCTCCATACCATACCCTACTGTCATCTCAGGTTCTCTCTTCTCTCCATACCGTACCCTCCTGTTATCTCAGGTTCTCTCTCCTCTCTCATCTCTCCATACCATACCCTACTGTTATCTCAGGTTCTCTTTCCTCTCTCATCTCTCCATACCATACCCTACTGTCATCACAGGTTCTCTCATCTCTCCATACCATACCCTACTGTCATCTCAGGTTCTCTCATCTCTCCATACCCTACCCTCCTGTTATCTCAGGTTCTCTCTCCTCTCTCATCCCTCCATACCGTACCCTACTGTTATCTCAGGTTCTCTCTCCTCTCTCATCTCTCCATACCGTACCCTACTGTCATCTCAGGTTCTCTCTTCTCTCCATACCGTACCCTCCTATTATCTCAGGTTCTCTCTCTTCTCTCATCCCTCCGTACCGTAGCCTACTGTTATCTCAGGTTCTCTCTCTTCTCTCATCCCTCCATACCGTACCCTACTGTTATCTCAGGTTTTCTCTCTTCTCTCATCCCTCCATACCGTACCCTACTGTTATCTCAGGTTCTCTCTCCTCTCTCATCCCTCCATACCATACCCTACTGTCATCTCAGGTTCTCTCTTCTCTCCATACCGTACCCTCCTGTCATCTCAGGTTCTCTCTCCTCTCTCATCCCTCCATACCATACCCTACTGTTATCTCAGGTTCTCTCTCCTCTCTCCTCTCTCATCTCTCCATACTATACCCTACTGTCATCTCAGGTTATCTCTCTTCTCTCCTCCCTCCATACCGTACCCTAATGTCATCTCAGGTACTCTCTTCTCTCCGTCCTGTACCCTCCTGTCATCTCAAGTTATCTCTCTTCTCTCATCCCTCCGTACCGTACCCTACTGTCATCTCAGGTTCTCTCTCCTCTCTCATCTCTCCATACCGTACCCTACTGTCATCTCAGGTTCTCTCTCTTCTCTCATCTCTCCATACCGTACCCTACTGTTATCTCAGGTTGTCTCTCTTCTCTCATCACTCCATACCGTACCCTACTGTCATCTCAGGTTCTCTCTCTTCTCTCCTCCCTCCATACCGTACACTACTCTCATCTCAGGTTCTCTCTCTTCTCTCATCTCTCCATACCGTACCCTACTGTCATCTCAGGTTCTCTCTCCTGTCTCATCCCTCCATACCGTACCCTACTGTTATCTCAGGTTCTCTCTCCTCTTTCATCCCTCCATACCATACCCTCCTGTTATCTCAGGTTCTCTCTCTTCTCTCCATACCGTACCCTACTGTTATCTCAGGTTCTCTCTCCTCTCTCATCCCTCCATACCGTACCCTACTGTCATCTCAGGTTCTCTCTCCTGTCTCATCCCTCCATACCGTACCCTCCTGTTATCTCAGATTCTCTCTCTTCTCTCATCCCTCCGTACCGTACCCTACTGTTATCTCAGGTTCTCTCTCCTCTCTCATCCCTCCATACCGTACCCTACTGTTATCTCAGATTCTCTCTCCTCTCTCATCTCTCCATACCATACCCTACTGTCATCTCAGGTTCTCTCTCATCTCTCCATACCGTACCCTCCTGTTATCTCAGGTTCTCTCTCCTCTCTCATCTCTCCATACCGTACCCTACTGTCATATCAGGTTCTCTCTCCTCTCTCATCCCTCAATACCGTACCCTACTGTCATCTCAGGTTCTCTCTTCTCTCCATACCGTACCCTACTGTCATATCAGGTTCTCTCTCCTCTCTCATCTCTCCATACCGTACCCTACTGTTATCTCAGGTTCTCTCTCCTCTCTCATCCCTCCATACCGTACCCTCCTGTCATCTCAGGTTCTCTCTCCTCTCTCATCTCTCAATACCGTACCCTCCTGTTATCTCAGGTTCTCTCTCCTCTCTCATCTCTCCATACCATACCCTACTGTCATCTCAGGTTCTCTCTTCTCTCCATACCGTACCCTCCTGTTATCTCAGGTTCTCTCTCCTCTCTCATCTCTTCATACCGTACCCTCCTGTTATCTCAGGTTTTCTCTCTTCTCTCATCCCTCCATACCGTAGCCTACTGTTATCTCAGGTTCTCTCTCCTCTCTCATCCCTCCATACCATACCCTACTGTCATCTCAGGTTCTCTCTTTTCTCCATACCGTACCCTCCTGTCATCTCAGGTTCTCTCTCCTCTCTCATCCCTCCATACCATACCCTACTGTCATCTCAGGTTCTCTCTCCTCTCTCCTCTCTCATCTCTCCATACTATACCCTACTGTCATCTCAGGTTATCTCTCTTCTCTCCTCCCTCCATACCGTACCCTAATGTCATCTCAGGTACTCTCTTCTCTCCGTCCTGTACCCTACTGTTATCTCAGGTTGTCTCTCTTCTCTCATCACTCCATACCGTACCCTACTGTCATCTCAGGTTCTCTCTCTTCTCTCCTCCCTCCATACCGTACACTACTCTCATCTCAGGTTCTCTCTCTCCTCTCATCTCTCCATACCGTACCCTACTGTTATCTCAGGTTGTCTCTCTTCTCTCATCCCTCCATACCATACCCTACTGTTATCTCAGGTTCTGTCTCCTCTCTCATACCTCTATACCGTACCCTACTGTCATCTCAGTTTCTCTCTCCTCTCTCATCCCTCCGTACTGTACCCTACTGTCTTCTCAGGTTCTCTCTCTTCTCAACCTCCCTCCATACCCGTACACTACTGTTATCTCAGGTTCTCTCTACTCTCTCATCCCTCCATACCGTACCCTACTGTTATCTCAGGTTCTCTCTGATCTCTCCATACCGTACCCTACTGTTATCTCAGGTTCTCTCTCCTCTCTCATCCCTCCGTACCGTACCCTACTGTTATCTCAGGTTCTCTCTTTTCTCTCATCCCTCCATACCGTACCCTACTGTTATCTCAGGTTCTCTCTCCTCTCTCATCTCTCCATACCGTACCCTCCTGTTATCTCAGGTTCTCTCTCCTCTCTCATCCCTCCATACCGTACCCTACTGTCATCTCATGTTCTCTCTCCTCTCTCATCTCTCCATACCGTACCCTACTGTTATCTCAGGTTCTCTCTTCTCTCTCATCTCTCCATACCGTACCCTACTGTTATCTCAGGTTCTCTCTCCTCTCTCATCTCTCCATACCGTACCCTCCTGTTATCTCAGGTTCTCTCTCCTCTCTCATCCCTCCATACCGTACCCTACTGTCATCTCAGGTTCTCTCTCCTCTCTCATCTCTCCATACCGTACCCTACTGTTATCTCAGGATCTCTCTTCTCTCTCATCTCTCCATACCGTACCCTCCTGTTATCTCAGGTTCTCTCTCCTCTCTCATCCCTCCATACCGTACCCTACTGTTATCTCAGGTTCTCTCTCCTCTCTCATCTCTCCATACCGTACCCTACTGTTATCTCAGGATCTCTCATCTCTCCATACCGTACCCTACTGTTATCTCAGGTTCTCTCTCTTCTCTCCATACCGTACCCTACTGTTATCTCAGGATCTCTCATCTCTCCATACCGTACCCTACTGTTATCTCAGGTTCTCTCTCTTCTCTCCATACCGTACCCTACTGTTATCTCAGGTTCTCTCTCCTCTCTCATCCCTCCATACCATACCCTACTGTCATCTCAGGTTCTCTCATCTCTCCATACCGTACCCTACTGTCATCTCAGGTTCTCTCTTCTCTCCATACCGTACCCTCCTGTCATCTCAGGTTCTCTCTCCTCTCTCATCCCTCCATACCATACACTACTCTCATCTCAGGTTCTCTCTCCTCTCTCATCCCTCCATACCATACCCTACTGTCATCTCAGGTTCTCTCTCCTCTCTCCTCTCTCATCTCTCCATACTATACCCTCCTGTCATCTCAGGTTATCTCTCTTCTCTCCTCCCTCCATACCGTACCCTAATGTCATCTCAGGTTCTCTCTTCTCTCCGTCCTGTACCCTCCTGTCATCTCAAGTTCTCTCTCTTCTCTCATCCCTCCGTACCGTACCCTACTGTCATCTCAGGTTCTCTCTCTTCTCTCATCTCTCCATACCGTACCCTACTGTTATCTCAGGTTGTCTCTCTTCTCTCATCCCTCCATACCATACCCTACTGTTATCTCAGGTTCTGTCTCCTCTCTCATACCTCTATACCGTACCCTACTGTCATCTCAGTTTCTCTCTCCTCTCTCATCCCTCCGTACTGTACCCTACTGTCTTCTCAGGTTCTCTCTCTTCTCAACCTCCCTCCATACCCGTACACTACTGTTATCTCAGGTTCTCTCTACTCTCTCATCCCTCCATACCGTACCCTACTGTTATCTCAGGTTCTCTCTCATCTCTCCATACCGTACCCTACTGTTATCTCAGGTTCTCTCTCCTCTCTCATCCCTCCGTACCGTACCCTACTGTTATCTCAGGTTCTCTCTTTTCTCTCACCCCTCCATACCGTACCCTACTGTTATCTCAGGTTCTCTCTCCTCTCTCATCTCTCCATACCGTACCCTCCTGTTATCTCAGGTTCTCTCTCCTCTCTCATCCCTCCATACCGTACCCTACTGTCATCTCAGGTTCTCTCTCCTCTCTCATGTCTCCATACCGTACCCTACTGTTATCTCAGGTTCTCTCTCCTCTCTCATCTCTCCATACCGTACCTTCCTGTTATCTCAGGTTCTCTCTCCTCTCTCATCCCTCCATACCGTACCCTACTGTTATCTCAGGTTCTCTCTCCTCTCTCATCTCTCCATACCGTACCCTACTGTTATCTCAGGATCTCTCATCTCTCCATACCGTACCCTACTGTTATCTCAGGTTCTCTCTCTTCTCTCCATACCGTACCCTACTGTTATCTCAGGTTCTCTCTCCTCTCTCATCCCTCCATACCATACCCTACTGTCATCTCAGGTTATCTCATCTCTCCATACCGTACCCTACTGTCATCTCAGGTTCTCTCTTCTCTCCATACCGTACCCTCCTGTCATCTCAGGTTCTCTCTCCTCTCTCATCCCTCCATACCATACACTACTCTCATCTCAGGTTCTCTCTCTTCTCTCATCTCTCCATACCGTACCCTATTGTTATCTCAGGTTGTCTCTCTTCTCTCATCCCTCCATACCATACCCTACTGTTATCTCAGGTTCTCTCTCCTCTCTCATCCCTCCATACCGGACCCTACTGTTATCTCAGGTTCTCTCTCCTCTCTCATCGCTCCATACCGTACCCTACTGTTATCTCAGGTTCTCTCATCTCTCCATACCGTACCCTCCTGTTATCTCAGGTTCTCTCTCCTCTCTCATCTCTTCATACCGTACCCTACTGTCATCTCAGGTTCTCTCTTCTCTCCATACCGTACCCTCCTGTCGTCTCAGGTTCTCTCTCCTCTCTCATCCCTCCATACCATACCCTACTGTCATCTCAGGTTCTCTCATCTCTCCATACCATACCCTACTGTCATCTCAGGTTCTCTCTCTTCTCTCCTCCCTCCATACCGTACCTTAATGTCATCTCAGGTTCTCTCTTCTCTCCGTCCTGTACCCTCCTGTCATCTCAAGTTCTCTCTCTTACTGTACCCTACTGTCATCTCGGGTTCTCTCTCCTCTCTCATCCCTCCATACTGTACCCTAATGTCATCTCAGGTTCTCTCTCTACTCTCATCCCTCCGTACTGTACCCTACTGTCATCTCAGGTTCTCTCTCTTCTCTCATCCCTCCATACAGTACCCTCCTGTCATCTCAGGTTCTCCCTCCTCTCTCATCCCTCCATACAGTACCCTCCTGTCATCTCAGGTTCTCTCTCCTCTCTCATCCCTCCATACCATACCCTACTGTCATCTCAGGTTCTCTCTCATCTCTCCATACCGTACCCTACTGTTATCTCAGATTCTCTCTCCTCTCTCATCTCTCCATACCATACCATACCGTCATCTCAGGTTCTCTCTCATCTCTCCATACCGTACCCTCCTGTTATCTCAGGTTCTCTCTCCTCTCTCATCTCTCCATACCGTACCCTACTGTCATCTCAGGTTCTCTCTCCTCTCTCATCACTCCATACCGTACCCTACTGTTATCTCAGGTTCTCTCTCCTCTCTCATCCCTCCATACCGTACCCTCCTGTCATCTCAGGTTCTCTCTCCTCTCTCATCTCTCAATACCGTACCCTCCTGTTATCTCAGGTTCTCTCTCCTCTCTCATCCCTCCATACCGTACCCTACTGTTATCTCAGGTTATCTTTCCTCTCTCATCTCTCCATACCATACCCTACTGTCATCTCAGGTTCTCTCTTCTCTCCATACCGTACCCTCCTGTTATCTCAGGTTCTCTCTCCTCTCTCATCTCTCCATACCATACCCTACTGTCATCTCAGGTTCTCTCATCTCTCCATACCGTACCCTACTGTCATCTCAGGTTCTCTCTTCTCTCCATACCGTACCCTCCTGTCATCTCAGGTTCTCTCTCCTCTCTCATCTCTCCATACCATACCCTACTGTCATCTCAGGTTCTCTCTCTTCTCTCCTCCCTCCATACCGTACCCTACTGTCATCTCAGGTTCTCTCTCCTGTCTCATCCCTCCATACCGTACCCTACTGTTATCTCAGGTTCTCTCTCCTCTTTCATCCCTCCATACCATACCCTCCTGTTATCTCAGGTTCTCTCTCTTCTCTCCATACCGTACCCTACTGTTATCTCAGGTTCTCTCTCCTCTCTCATCCCTCCATACCGTACCCTACTGTCATCTCAGGTTCTCTCTCCTGTCTCATCCCTCCATACCGTACCCTCCTGTTATCTCAGATTCTCTCTCTTCTCTCATCCCTCCGTACCGTACCCTACTGTTATCTCAGGTTCTCTCTCCTCTCTCATCCCTCCATACCGTACCCTACTGTTATCTCAGATTCTCTCTCCTCTCTCATCTCTCCATACCATACCCTACTGTCATCTCAGGTTCTCTCTCATCTCTCCATACCGTACCCTCCTGTTATCTCAGGTTCTCTCTCCTCTCTCATCTCTCCATACCGTACCCTACTGTCATATCAGGTTCTCTCTCCTCTCTCATCCCTCAATACCGTACCCTACTGTCATCTCAGGTTCTCTCTTCTCTCTCATCCCTCCATACCATACCCTACTGTTATCTCAGGTTCTCTCTCATCTCTCCATACCGTACCCTACTGTTATCTCAGGTTCTCTCTCCTCTCTCATCCCTTCATACCGTACCCTCCTGTCATCTCAGGTTCTCTCTCCTCTCTTATCTCTCAATACCGTACCCACCTGTTATCTCAGGATCTCTCTCCTCTCTCATCTCTCCATACCGTACCCTACTCTTATCTCAGGTTCTCTTTCCTCTCTCATCTCTCCATACCATACCCTACTGTCATCTCAGGTTCTCTCTTCTCTCCATACCGTACCCTCCTGTTATCTCAGGTTCTCTCTCCTCTCTCATCTCTCCATACCGTACCCTACTGTTATCTCAGGTTCTCTTTCCTCTCTCATCTCTCCATACCATACCCTACTGTCATCTCAGGTTCTCTCATCTCTCCATAACATACCCTACTGTCATCTCAGGTTCTCTCTCTTCTCTCCTCCCTCCATACCGTACACTACTGTTATCTCAGGTTCTCTCTCCTCTCTCATCCCTCCATACCGTACCCTACTGTCATCTCAGGTTCTCTCTTCTCTCCATACCATACCCTACTGTCATATCATTTTCTCTCTCCTCTCTCATCTCTCCATACCGTACCCTACTGTTATCTCAGGTTCTCTCTCCTCTCTCATCCCTCCATACCGTACCCTCCTGTCATCTCAGGTTCTCTCTCCTCTCTCATCTCTCAATACCGTACCCTCCTGTTATCTCAGGTTCTCTCTCCTCTCTCATCTCTCCATACCGTACCCTACTATTATCTCAGGTTCTCTTTCCTCTCACATCTCTCCATACCATACCCTACTGTCATCTCAGGTTCTCTCTTCTCTCCATACCGTACCCTCCTGTTATCTCAGGTTCTCTCTCCTCTCTCATCTCTCCATACCGTACCCTACTGTTATCTCAGGTTCTCTTTCCTCTCTCATCTCTCCATACCATACCCTACTGTCATCACAGGTTCTCTCATCTCTCCATACCATACCCTACTGTCATCTCAGGTTCTCTCATCTCTCCATACCCTACCCTCCTGTTATCTCAGGTTCTCTCTCCTCTCTCATCTCTCCATACCATACCCTACTGTCATCTCAGGTTCTCTCATCTCTCCATACCGTACCCTACTGTCATCTCAGGTTCTCTCTTCTCTCCATACCGTACCCTCCTGTCATCTCAGGTTCTCTCTCCTCTCTCATCTCTCCATACCATACCCTACTGTCATCTCAGGTTCTCTCTCTTCTCTCCTCCCTCCATACCGTACCCTACTGTCATCTCAGGTTCTCTCTCCAGTCTCATCCCTCCATACCGTACCCTACTGTTATCTCAGGTTCTCTCTCCTCTTTCATCCCTCCATACCATACCCTCCTGTTATCTCAGGTTCTCTCTCTTCTCTCCATACCGTACCCTACTGTTATCTCAGGTTCTCTCTCCTCTCTCATCCCTCCATACCGTACCCTACTGTCATCTCAGGTTCTCTCTCCTGTCTCATCCCTCCATACCGTACCCTCCTGTTATCTCAGATTCTCTCTGTTCTCTCATCCCTCCGTACCGTACCCTACTGTTATCTCAGGTTCTCTCTCCTCTCTCATCCCTCCATACCGTACCCTACTGTTATCTCAGATTCTCTCTCCTCTCTCATCTCTCCATACCATACCCTACTGTCATCTCAGGTTCTCTCTCATCTCTCCATACCGTACCCTCCTGTTATCTCAGGTTCTCTCTTCTCTCTCATCTCTCCATACCGTACCCTACTGTTATCTCAGGTTCTCTCTCCTCTCTCATCTCTCCATACCGTACCCTCCTGTTATCTCAGGTTCTCTCTCCTCTCTCATCCCTCCATACCGTACCCTACTGTCATCTCAGGTTCTCTCTCCTCTCTCATCCCTCCATACCGTACCCTACTGTCATCTCAGGTTCTCTCTCCTCTCTCATCTCTCCATACCGTACCCTACTGTTATCTCAGGATCTCTCTTCTCTCTCATCTCTCCATACCGTACCCTCCTGTTATCTCAGGTTCTCTCTCCTCTCTCATCTCTCCATACCGTACCCTACTGTTATCTCAGGATCTCTCATCTCTCCATACCGTACCCTACTGTTATCTCAGGTTCTCTCTCTTCTCTCCATACCGTACCCTACTGTTATCTCAGGATCTCTCATCTCTCCATACCGTACCCTACTGTTATCTCAGGTTCTCTCTCCTCTCTCATCCCTCCATACCATACCCTACTGTCATCTCAGGTTCTCTCATCTCTCCATACCGTACCCTACTGTCATCTCAGGTTCTCTCTTCTCTCCATACCGTACCCTCCTGTCATCTCAGGTTCTCTCTCCTCTCTCATCCCTCCATACCATACACTACTCTCATCTCAGGTTCTCTCTCTTCTCTCATCCCTCCATACCGTACCCTACTGTTATCTCAGGTTTTCTCTCCTCTCTCATCCCTCCATACCATACCATACTGTCATCTCAGGTTCTCTCTTCTCTCCATACCGTACCCTCCTGTCATCTCAGGTTTTCTCTCCTCTCTCATCCCTCCATACCATACCCTACTGTCATCTCAGGTTCTCTCTCCTCTCTCCTCTCTCATCTCTCCATACTATACCCTCCTGTCATCTCAGGTTATCTCTCTTCTCTCCTCCCTCCATACCGTACCC
>NW_027259936.1:0-20148 GCF_045791955.1 Oncorhynchus clarkii lewisi
ACCTAGGGGGCATCTCAATAGTGTAATATCAGGTCTGGACCCGGGACACTTAGACACACACCTAGGGGGCATCTCAATAGTGTAATATCAGGTCTGGACCCGGCACTTAGACACACATCTAGGAGGCATCTCAATAGTGTAATATCAGGTCTGGACCCGGGACACTTAGACACACACCTAGGGGGCATCTCAATAGTGTAATATCAGGTCTGGACCCGGCACTTAGACACACATCTAGGAGGCATCTCAATAGTGTAATATCAGGTCTGGACCTGGCACTTAGACACACATCTAGGGGGCATCTCAATAGTGTAACATCAGGTCTGGACCCAGGACACTTAGACACACACCTAGGAGGCATCTCAATAGTGTAATATCAGGTCTGGACCCGGGACACTTAGACACACACCTAGGAGGCATCTCAATAGTGTAATATCAGGTCTGGACCCGGGACACTTAGACACACACCTAGGGGGCATCTCAATAGTGTAATATCAGGTCTGGACCCGGCACTTAGACACACACCTAGGGGGCATCTCAATAGTGTAACATCAGGTCTGGACCCAGGACACTTAGACACACACCTAGGAGGCATCTCAATAGTGTAACATCAGGTCTGGACCCGGGACACTTAGACACACACCTAGGGGGCATCTCAATAGTGTAATATCAGGTCTGGACCCGGCACTTAGACACACACCTAGGGGGCATCTCAATAGTGTAACATCAGGTCTGGACCCAGGACACTTAGACACACACCTAGGAGGCATCTCAATAGTGTAACATCAGGCCTGGACCCGGGACACTTAGACACACACCTAGGGGGCATCTCAATAGTGTAACATCAGGCCTGGACCCGGGACACTTAGACACACATCTAGGAGGCATCTCAATAGTGTAACATCAGGCCTGGACCCAGGACACTTAGACACACACCTAGGAGGCATCTCAATAGTGTAACATCAGGCCTGGACCCAGGACACTTAGACACACATCTAGGGGGCATCTCAATAGTGTAACATCAGGCCTGGACCCGGGACACTTAGACACACATCTAGGAGGCATCTCAATAGTGTAACATCAGGCCTGGACCCGGGACACTTAGACACACATCTAGGAGGCATCTCAATAGTGTAGCACTTATCAGTGTAACATCAGGCCTGGACCCAGGACACTTAGACACACACCTAGGAGGCATCTCAATAGTGTAACATCAGGCCTGGACCCAGGACACTTAGACACACATCTAGGAGGCATCTCAATAGTGTAACATCAGGCCTGGACCCAGGACACTTAGACACACATCTAGGAGGCATCTCAATAGTGTAACATCAGGCCTGGACTCAGCACTTAGACACACATCTAGGTGGCATCTCAATAGTGTAACATCAGGCCTGGACCCGGCACTTAGACACACATCTAGGGGGCATCTCAATAGTGTAACATCAGGCCTGGACCCGGGACACTTAGACACACATCTAGGGAGCATCTCAATAGTGTAACATCAGGCCTGGACCCGGCACTTAGACACACATCTAGGGGGCATCTCAATAGTGTAACATCAGGCCTGGACCCGGCACATAGACACACATCTAGGGGGCATCTCAATATTACTGCATTGTTAGACACAAGCATTTTGCTACACTCGCATTAACATCTGCTAACCATGGTATGTGACAAATCAAATTTGATTTGATGATTTGATTTGATTTGACATCAGGCCTGGACCCGGGACACTTAGACACACATCTAGGGAGCATCTCAATAGTGTAACATCAGGCCTGGACCCGGCACTTAGACACACATCTAGGGGGCATCTCAATAGTGTAACATCAGGCCTGGACCTGGCACTTAGACACACATCTAGGGGGCATCTCAATAGTGTAACATCAGGCCTGGACCCGGGACACTTAGACACACATCTAGGAGGCATCTCAATAGTGTAACATCAGGCCTGGACCCGGGACACTTAGACACACATCTAGGAGGCATCTCAATAGTGTAACATCAGGTCTGGACCTGGCACTTAGACACACATCTAAGGGGCATCTCAATAGTGTAACATCAGGCCTGGACCCGGCACATAGACACACATCTAGGGAGCATCTCAATAGTGTGGTGTCTGCCTCTCCTCGTCTCCTTCCCTCTATCAGCAGTGATGCTCCAAAGGAAGAAAAAGGACAAGAAACATCATCAATCAATAAATAAATCAATCAAGGTCCACTCACGTGTTTTCTGAAGAGCTCCACGTGGGGTCCGAGGGTTTGGGGGTCGGCGTCGTGGACAAACTGCATCACCTCATCCACAGACCAGGAGGAAGGGCCGTTCCCGGCCCCGTTCCCCGCTGCAGCCTCCCGGTCTGCAGCTGCCAGGTGCTCAGGACCTGTGGTGGAGCTCGCAGCTGAACAACAGAACACACAGACAGAGCAGCAGAGAGTCAGAATTCAATACTCACCTTTCTAGTTAACCACCATGAATACGAATCCTTTCAGACTTTACAGGGCGGCAGGGTAGCCTAGTGGTTAGAGCGTTAGACTAGTAACCAGCAGGTAGCCTAGTGGTTAGAGCGTTAGACTAGTAACCGAAAGGTTTCAAATCCCCGAGCTGACAAGGTGCCGTTCTGCCTCTGAACAAGGCAGTTAACCCACTGTTCCTAGGCTGTCATTGAAAATAAGAATTTGTTCTTAACTGACTTGCCTAGTTAAATAAATAAAATTACTTTACAGGGAGGGCACAACATATCCATGGCATTGTCCACTAGGTGGCAGTGCTGCACAACATATCCATCACATTGTCCACTAGGTGGCAGTGCTACACAACATATTTACTGCATCCTGACTACACTTCGGTTAAACAAATGAAAATAAAGACACCATCGCCTTTCTTGAACTAACTTGTCTTGCTAGCACTGTCTCAGCTGCGTTATTCTGGAAAATGCACTGACTGCGACTGAGATGTGTGGTTGTCTCACCTAGCTATCTTAAGATGAATGCACTAACTAAGTCGCTCTGGATACGAGCGTCTGCTAAGTTACTAAAATGCTGAATGTGATCTGCTCCAACACAGGAAGCCTAGCCCCCCCCAAAAAATCAACATTCAAACAAACGTAAATGGCCAACTAGAATCTAGAGGCACACACAAGGCCCGCCCAGTCAGCCAGCCAATGGGGGTTAAGCTCTTACAAGGCCTACCTTCCACTCTTCTCTGTAGCCCTCTGGACCCCAGGTCGGAAGGGTTGGGGGCCAGGCGCCTGAGGGGTGGTGGTGGGGGGTGACCAGACCCAGACCCAGGGTAGTAGGGGCTGCTGGACCCCTGGCCACGGTACTCTGAGGTGGTGCGTTGTGTCAGGGGGCGAGGGGTCATGGAGGGAGAGGTGGAGGTGTCCATAGGGTCCTCAGTCAAACCGTTCTCACTGCGAGGAAGGGGCTCTGATGGAGGGTAAGAGAGGTAGGATCGTCAGCGTATAGACACACACTAATACAGTGTCACACACACATGAATTCTTAAAGTAAAATGACATCTGATAATGTGTCATGAGAAACTAAGCAAGTGTTTGATGATTGGTGATTAATCATGAAGTGGTAGCTTAGCCGTTAGCTGCTTGGTGATTAATCATGAAGTGGTAGCTTAGCTGTTAGCTGCTTGGTGATTGGTGATTAATCATGAAGTGGTAGCTTAGCCGTTAGCTGCTTGGTGATTAATCATGAAGTGGTAGCTTAGCTGTTAGCTGCTTGGTGATCGGTGATTAATCATGAAGTGGTAGCTTAGCCGTTAGCTGCTTGGTGATCAGTGATTAATCATGAAGTGGTAGCTTAGCCGTTAGCTGTTTGATGATTGGTGATTAATCATGAAGTGGTAGCTTAGCCGTTAGCTGCTTGGTGATTAATCATGAAGTGGTAGCTTAGCCGTTAGCTGCTTAGTGATTAATCAAGAAGTGGTAGCTTAGCCGTTAGTTGCTGATGCAATTACATTGAACAGTGGCAGGTCATCAGTATCTGTACAGTTACTAAGACTTCATTAATAAACTATACAAGCAGAAGTTTTAATTAACCAAACAGCAGTTATGCATTAAGGAAAGTGTTTCAATAATGTAGAATCAGAAGGTAATAAGAAGGAAGACGATTGGCCACAACTATCACTCTACTGAGGACACAAGGAAGTGTGTTAATTCAGTAGAGTGGTCCTTCTAGTTAATCACAGTGCCCAGTCCAGCACTGGGCTGCATCTTAATAGTGTAGAGAGGCTTCCTCTCCTTCTAGTTAATCACAGTGCCCAGTCCAGCACTGGGCTGCATCTTAATAGTGTAGAGAGGCTTCCTCTCCTTCTAGTTAATCACAGTGCCCAGTCCAGCACTGGGCTGCATCTTAATAGTGTAGAGAGGCTTCCTCTCCTTCTAGTTAATCACAGTGCCCAGTCCAGCACTGGGCTGCATCTTAATAGTGTAGAGAGGCTTCCTCTCCTTCTAGTTAATCACAGTGCCCAGTCCAGCACTGGGCTGCATCTTAATAGTGTAGAGAGGCTTCCTCTCCTTCTAGTTAATCACAGTGCCCAGTCCAGCACTGGGCTGCATCTTAATAGTGTAGAGAGGCTTCCTCTCCTCACTTCATCTGCACTGACATTAAAGAACTGGACAGGTGAAAGTCAATTCCTGGGTAGCTATCCTCCATTTAGTTTTTCCTTATCCTGTATTTTGTGTTTATATATCAGTACTGACGGAGACGAGATGACAAAGGAAGGACAGGAGGTCATTTCAAACTATTGCGATGTATCCCCAGTGAGTGCACCAGGGGTAGCTCTGAGGCTGAGGGGTGTTAGTGTACCTTCCGAGGGGTGTGCCTCTGTGCTGTGCAGCCGTTTGGAGGAGGACAGGGGAGAAGGGTAAAGGTTACAGTCCCTGTCTCTGTCCATCTGGAAACGCCTGCTCCTTCCTACGGAGCCTCTGGCTATGGACAAGGCCTCTGACATCTCTTCTTTTACTGAAGAGAACAGAGGAGAGACAAGAGACGGCATCAGCTACTGCCAACTGAGGACCACTGAGATCTCTTATTTTACTGAAGACAACAGAGGAGGGACAAGAGACGGCATCAGCTACTGCCAACGAAGGGCCACTGAGATCTCTATAAACTTGTGTTTTATAGAGGGGTCTGATGTTTCATGTGGGTCAGTGACCTGTTGAAGGAAATGCTATGACATTATAGATAACCAATGGAATATTAGAGAAATAGCCACAGTTTCTATTGTGACTGTTGATGGTGTAGGTTGATGGGAAATACATGCTGGCTTGTGGCTTTGTGACAAAGATAAGGAAAAGCTCACAAACACACACACACACACACACACGGTTTGCAGGCATTACCTGACGTGCTCCTGTCGTAGGCTGTGTGTCCAGTGGAGGCCATGAATGCAGGGCTGAAGGGTTGGGAGGAGAACAGGTTGTCACTCTGCAGCTGGTGACACAGAGTCTCCATGAACCTGAGCACAAAGGAGGCAGAGGAGGCCTGTGGCAGCTTGACATAGTGGATCCCCCCATCAGACCGCACTGCAGGGTGGGAGACAGAACAGATAGACACAGTCATATGGTATCTAGCTGATTACACTGAAGGCCTGGGACAGCAAGAAGGCCTACAAACCTGACTTAGTTACATCAGCTCTGTCAGGAGGAATGGGCCAAAATTCACCCAACTTATTGTGGGAAGCTTATGGAAGGCTACCCGAAACCTTTGACCCAAGGTAAACAATTTAAAGGCAATGCTAGCAAATACTAATTGAGTGTTTGTAAACTTCTGACCCACTGGGAATGTGATGAAAGAAATAAAAGCTGAAATAAATCATTCTCTCTACTATTATTCTGACATTTCACATTCTTAAAATAAAGTGCTGACCCTAACTGACCTAAAAACAGGGAATTTTTACTAGGATTAAATGTCAGGAATTGTGAAAAACTAAGTGTTAAATGTGTTTGGCTAAGGTGTATGTAAACTTCTGACTTCAACTGTCTGTATCTGGGCTGAGAGAGGCAGGCAGAGGCACTCAGCAGATGGAGAAGTGACTGGCTGTACCAGACATACATCACATAGCTCTTTACCTAGCTGTTGAAACACTATCTGTTAGGGACCTGACCATACCATATTATCAACATACTTATGTATGGAGATTCTCACAATTCTATATGTATTGCGATTCGATACTGTGATTTTATTGTGATTCCATGTTCCAAACATATTGCTCACCATTTGTCTGCTGTAGAGGAACAAGAGAGAACCATGAGAACCATGATTCTATGGCGCAATAACAGACATGATTATTTGGTTTCTATGGCGCAGTAAAGGCATGATTATTTGGTTTCTATGGCGCAGTAAAGACATGATTATTTGGTTTCTATGGTGCAGTAAAGACATGATTATTTGGTTTCTATGGCGCAGTAAAGACATGATTATTTGGTTTCTATGGCGCAGTAAAGGCATGATTATTTGGTTTCTATGGCGCAGTAAAGACATGATTATTTGGTTTCTATGGCGCAGTAAAGACATGATTATTTGGTTTCTATGGCGCAGTAAAGACATGATTATTTGGTTTCTATGGCGCAGTAAAGACATGATTATTTGGTTTCTATGGCGCAATAACAGACATGATTATTTGGTTTCTATGGCGCAGTAAAGACATGATTATTTGGTTTCTATGGCGCAGTAAAGACATGATTATTTGGTTTCTATGGCGCAGTAAAGACATGATTATTTGGTTTCTATGGCGCAGTAAAGACATGATTATTTGGTTTCTATGGCGCAGTATAGACATGATTATTTGGTTTCTATGGCGCAATAACAGACATGATTATTTGGTTTCTATGGCGCAGTAAAGACATGATTATTTGGTTTCTATGGCGCAGTAAAGACATGATTATTTGGTTTTTATGGCGCAATAAAAGACATGATTATTTGGTTTCTATGGCGCAGTAAAGGCATGATTATTTGGTTTCTATGGCGCAGTAAAGACATGATTATTTGGTTTCTATGGCGCAGTAAAGACATGATTATTTGGTTTCTATGGCGCAGTAAAGACATGATTATTTGGTTTCTATGGCGCAGACATGATTATTTGGTTTCTATGGCGCAGTAAAGACATGATTATTTGGTTTCTATGGCGCAGTAAAGACATGATTATTTGGTTTCTATGGCGCAATAACAGACATTATTATTTGGTTTCTATGGCGCAGTAACAGACATGATTATTTGGTTTCTATGGCTCAGTAAAGACATGATTATTTGGTTTCTATGGCGCAGTAAAGACATGATTATTTGGTTTCTATGGCGCAATAACAGACATGATTATTTGGTTTCTATGGCGCAGTAAAGACATGATTATTTGGTTTCTATGGCGCAGTAAAGACATGATTATTTGGTTTCTATGGCGCAGTAAAGACATTATTATTTGTTTTCTATGGCGCAGTAAAGATATTATTATTTGGTTGCTATGGCGCAGTAAAGACATTATTATTTGGTTGCTATGGTGCAGTAACAGATGGCCCAGCATCAGATGACCCCCCCCACACACACACACACACACAGACTGGGACCCCCCCGGGGAGCCCCTCCCAAACCAGGTTACGGACGCATGTCACTTCTCATTACCCCCAGACACATGACATCAGCTGCTGCACACACACTTTATCCCACCAGGCATTATCCAGTGCACCATGTGGGCTCTGCAGCCTAAACCAATTCCTACTGCCTGATTGAATCCCCAGCCTACCCCCATATTCCCATTTGGAATTTGCCATTATTTTAATGAGGACTGAGGAACTATTTGAATATGTAGAGTCTGTGTAGAGTAGACGGTCTAGTGGCCGGGGTGTTCTTCTGGCTTCTTCATAATGTCATGACATCACTGTGGAGTAACAACCCTAGTGTTTCTGTCCAGTGAGGGTTGGACCATCTGGGTTCGGACCGGAGTCTCCGACACATCACAGGACTGTGTTAGCGAGCTGAACTAAAGCCTACAGGCATTAGCTTGAAGTCTTCAGCTCACAGGCAAGCTTAGTTACTCATCACGTCAGCACAGCAGTTCACCGACCATCCTTCATTACACAACCATAGAACACCTCATGATGTCATGAAAACAATACAATACTACACTAGCTATAACCACAGACCACATATCAGGACAGGCCCCAGCTAAAATGGCTGACCAACTGTTCCATTCTGATGTATAGGGACTACATGACATCAGCCTATCTAGGGTTATATATCTATGCTATAAAACCTCTTGATGATCTCTCCTCCTATCTAGGGTTATATATCTATGGCTATAATACCTCTGACGATCTCTCCTCCTGTCTCGGGTTATATATCAATGGGCTAACATACCTCTGACGATTTCTCCTCCTATCTAGGGTAATATATCTATGGCTATAATACCTCTGATGATCTCTCCTCCTATCTAGGGTTATATATCTATGGCTATAATACCTCTGATGATCTCTCCTCCTGTCTAGGGTTATACATCTATGGCTATAATACCTCTGATGATCTCTCCTCCTATCTAGGGTTCTATATCTATGGGCTAACATACCTCTGATGATCTCTCCTCCTATCTAGGGTTATATATCTATGGCTAACATACCTCTGATGATCTCTCCTCCTATCTAGGGTTCTATATCTATGGGCTAACATACCTCTGATGATCTCTCCTCCTATCTAGGGTTCTATATCTATGGGCTAACATACCTCTGATGATCTCTCCTCCTATCTAGGGTTATATATCTATGGGCTAACATACCTCTGATGATCTCTCCTCCTGTCTAGGGTTATACATCTATGGCTATAATACCTCTGATGATCTCTCCTCCTATCTAGGGTTATATATCTATGGGCTAACATACCTCTGATGATCTCTCCTCCTGTCTAGGGTTATATATCTATGGGCTAACATACCTCTGATGATCTCTCCTCCTATCTAGGGTTATATATCGATGGGCTAACATACCTCTGATGATCTCTCCTCCTATCTAGGGTTATATATATATGGGCTAACATACCTCTGATGATATCTCCTCCTATCTAGGGTTTTATATCTATGGCTATAATACCGCTGATGATCTCTCCTCCTGTCTAGGGTTATACATCTATGGGCTAACATACCTCTGATGATCTCTCCTCCTATCTAGGGTTATATATATATGGCTATAATACCTCTGATGATCTCTCCTCCTATCAAGGGTTATATATCTATGGGCTAACATACCTCTGATGATCTCTCCTCCTATCTAGGGTTATATATATATGGCTATAATACCTCTGATGATCTCTCCTCCTATCTAGGGTTATATATCTATGGCTATAATATCGCTAATGATCTCTCCTCCTATCTAGGGTTCTATATCTATGGGCTAACATACCTCTGATGATCTCTCCTCCTATCTAGGGTTATATATCTATGGGCTAACATACCTCTGATGATCTCTCCTCCTATCTAGGGTTATATATCGATGGGCTAACATACCTCTGATGATCTCTCCTCCTATCTAGGGTTATATATCTATGGGCTAACATACCTCTGATGATCTCTCCTCCTATCTAGGGTTATATATCTATGGCTATAATACCTCTGATGATCTCTCCTCCTATCAAGGGTTATATATCTATGGCTAACATACCTCTGATGATCTCTCCTCCTATCTAGGGTTATATATATATGGCTATAATACCTCTGATGATCTCTCCTCCTATCTAGGGTTATATATCTATGGCTATAATATCGCTAATGATCTCTCCTCCTATCTAGGGTTCTATATCTATGGGCTAACATACCTCTGATGATCTCTCCTCCTATCTAGGGTTATATATCTATGGGCTAACATACCTCTGATGATCTCTCCTCCTATCTAGGGTTATATATCGATGGGCTAACATACCTCTGATGATCTCTCCTCCTATCTAGGGTTATATATATATGGGCTAACATACCTCTGATGATATCTCCTCCTATCTAGGGTTTTATATCTATGGCTATAATACCGCTGATGATCTCTCCTCCTGTCTAGGGTTATACATCTATGGGCTAACATACCTCTGATGATCTCTCCTCCTATCTAGGGTTATATATATATGGCTATAATACCTCTGATGATCTCTCCTCCTATCAAGGGTTATATATCTATGGGCTAACATACCTCTGATGATCTCTCCTCCTATCTAGGGTTATATATATATGGCTATAATACCTCTGATGATCTCTCCTCCTATCTAGGGTTATATATCTATGGCTATAATATCGCTAATGATCTCTCCTCCTATCTAGGGTTCTATATCTATGGGCTAACATACCTCTGATGATCTCTCCTCCTATCTAGGGTTATATATCTATGGGCTAACATACCTCTGATGATCTCTCCTCCTATCTAGGGTTATATATCGATGGGCTAACATACCTCTGATGATCTCTCCTCCTATCTAGGGTTATATATCTATGGGCTAACATACCTCTGATGATCTCTCCTCCTATCTAGGGTTATATATCTATGGCTATAATACCTCTGATGATCTCTCCTCCTATCAAGGGTTATATATCTATGGCTAACATACCTCTGATGATCTCTCCTCCTATCTAGGGTTATATATATATGGCTATAATACCTCTGATGATCTCTCCTCCTATCTAGGGTTATATATCTATGGCTATAATATCGCTAATGATCTCTCCTCCTATCTAGGGTTCTATATCTATGGGCTAACATACCTCTGATGATCTCTCCTCCTATCTAGGGTTATATATCTATGGGCTAACATACCTCTGATGATCTCTCCTCCTATCTAGGGTTATATATCGATGGGCTAACATACCTCTGATGATCTCTCCTCCTATCTAGGGTTATATATCTATGGGCTAACATACCTCTGATGATCTCTCCTCCTATCTAGGGTTATATATCTATGGCTAACATACCTCTGATGATCTCTCCTCCTATCTAGGGTTATATATCTATGGGCTAACATACCTCTGATGATCTCTCCTCCTATCTAGGGTTATATATCTATGGCTATAATACCTCTGATGATCTCTCCTCCTGTCTAGGGTTATATATATATGGCTATAATACCTCTGATGATCTCTCCTCCTATCTAGGGTTATATATCTATGGGCTAACATACCTCTGATGATCTCTCCTCCGTCGGACTGGGACTGTAGGAAGCTGAAGAGGAAGGTTGGTTGGTAGGCACAGTCCACACATGCCTGAACAGCCTGCTGTAGGACAGTGTTGACCGGACCCGGCCCAAAGTGGTCCGGCAGCTGCTGCAACTGCTTCCTGTCCAGGTGTGGGCCGCAGGCTCCGTGCTTGTTCACGTACACACACACTGGGGGGGGGGGGGATGAAGGTCAGGGGTCAGGAAGCACGAGAACATGTCTAAAGCTTCATTCTAGATGGACCAGTTAAATCACTCAGAACAATGACCAGCTGGACTGCTCTAGATGGACCAGTTAAATCACTCAGAACAAGGGACCAGCTGGACTGCTCTAGATGGACCAGTTAAATCACTCAGAACAATGGACCAGCTGGACTGCTCTAGATGGACCAGTTAAATCACTCAGAACAAGGGACCAGCTGGACTGCTCTAGATGGACCAGTTAAATCACTCAGAACAATGACCAGCTGGACTGCTCTAGATGGACCAGTTAAATCACTCAGAACAAGGGACCAGCTGGACTGCTCTAGATGGACCAGTTAAATCACTCAGAACAATGGACCAGCTGGACTGCTCTAGATGGACCAGTTAAATCACTCAGAACAAGGGACCAGCTGGACTGCTCTAGATGGACCAGTTAAATCACTCAGAACAATGACCAGCTGGACTGCTCTAGATGGACCAGTTAAATCACTCAGAACAAGGGACCAGCTGGACTGCTCTAGATGGACCAGTTAAATCACTCAGAACAAGGGACCAGCTGGACTGCTCTAGATGGACCAGTTAAATCACTCAGAACAATGACCAGGTGGACTGCTCTAGATGGACCAGTTAAATCACTCAGTACAATGACCAGTTGGATTGCTCTAGATGGACCAGTTAAATCACTCAGAACAAGGGACCAGTTGGACTGCTCTAGATGGACCAGTTAAATCACTCAGTACAATGACCAGCTGGACTACTCTAGATGGACCAGTTAAATCACTCAGTACAGGGGACCAGCTGGACTGCTCTAGATGGACCAGTTAAATCACTCAGTACAATGATCAGCTGGACTGCTCTAGATGGACCAGTTAAATCACTCAGTACAAGGGACCAGTTGGACTGCTCTAGCGTGTGAATATATACTGAGTGCACCAAACATTAGGAACACCTTCCTAACATGGAGTTGCACCCCCTTTTCCCCTCAGAACAGCCTCAATTCGTCCGGGCCTGGACTCTACAAGGTGTAGAAAGCGTTCCACAGAGATGCTGGACCATGTTGACTCTAATGCTTCCCACAGTTGTGTCAAGATGGCTGGGTGTCCTTTGAGTGGTGAACCATTCTTGATACACACAGGAAACTGTTGAGTGTGAAAACCCCAGCAGCGTTCTTGACCCAAACCGGTGTGCCTGGCACCTACTACCATACCCCGTTCAAAGGCACTTAAATCCTTTGTCTTGCCCAATCACCCTCTGAATGGCACATACACAATCCATGTCTCAATTGTCTCAAGGCTTAAAAATCCTTGTTTAACCTCCCCTTCATCTACACTGATTGAAGTGGATTTAACAAGTTACATCAATAAGGGATCATAGCTTCACCTGATCAGTCTATGTCAAGGAAAGAGCAGGTCTAATGTGTATATCTGTTAATACAGTGATCTGTTAAACTGCATCAATGTTATTATTTATCTGACAGGACTGAGTCTTACCTGTGGAGACCACTCCAGGGCTGTTGTCCTTCGGTCCATGAACGTTGATCAGTCTGGTCTCAGAGGCTGTAGTAGTATATACAGAGCCTGTTCCCGAGGAGGGCAGCACACGTGGCTTCCTCTGAACAAACACAACCTTTTTTATTTGACCTTTATTTAACTAGGCAAGTCAGTTAATAACAAAATTCTTATTTTCAATGACGGCCTAGGAACAGTGGGTTCAGAACGACAGATTTGGGGGGTTTGAACTTGCAACCTTCCGGTTACTAGTCCAGCGCTCTAACCACTAGGCTCCTGCCGTTCACTGACAACTCTTCGATCCCTATCATATACCGACACTACACAGCACCCCTACTGTAGTAATACCACTGTGATGTCGTCATACAACATGGTGTAAAGTGATTGGACTGGAGGTAAAATTCCTCCGGGAGTGTTGACTGGAGCCAATCACTGCAACCAGTCACACATTTCATTAAACAGACAGACAATACAACTGCTGTTCCAATAAGCATACTTTTTCAGTCCAGTACTAAACTCAATCTGGATCCAGGAAACGGGTTCATTGACCATAGGCCCTTACCTTGCTCCCAGGCTTGGGCCCCCTCTTCTTATGGGGTCTGGGTGCTAGCTGGGAGCCGGAGACCTGTGGCGTACCATTCAGAGCAGCCTCCGCTGCTGCCTCTGCCGCTGCCTTGAGCAGGGCGATGGTCTGCAGTTTGGGGCGCCGGCCCCGGACCCCCTTCCGCACGGGCAGAGGGGGCAGCGGATGGGGCAGGCGATAGGAGGAGGGGGACTGCATGGAGCGTCTGGAGGGGGCGGGGGGAGAGGAGGAGGCTGGGAGGAAGAGGGCCTTGGGGAGGGTGACTGAAACGAGAGGAAAAGGCAAAAGGTGGAATTAGAAAATCATGATGGGAAGTTATTTTCCACTGCAATATCACCAGGAATTCAGTCATCCACAACAACTGAAAACATAGCGTTCAGTCATCCACAACAACTGAAAACATAGCGTTCAGTCATTCACAACAACTGAAAACATAGCGTTCAGTCATCCACAACAACTGAAAACATAGCGTTCAGTCATCCACAACAACTGAAAACATAGCGTTCAGTCATCCACAACAACTGAAAACACAGCTTATAATGGCCATAGCTGTTTGTTTCTTACCCAAGGTTCATTTAATAATGTTGCTTTTAAATTCAGCTATTGTTGAATGAATCCATGGTATTAAGGCTTATGAAAAGGGGAGCTACGGTTCTGGGAGGCAAAACAGGAGGACTTCCTGGACACACACACACACACACACACACACACAAATCAATCACTGTCTGTTCCGATAAGCGTTAAGAATTCCACTGAGGTGAAGCAAGTCTACACTCTGCAGCACCAGTAGATCAAACACCGTCTGACACACATGAATAACAACTTTGATCTTCCCGCTTTGATTCAAAAGCCACAGCTCAAAGTCAGACTTCATACATAACACTACTTCCAATCCAATTCCACACAAAAAACAATCTACCTCCCCCCAGCTCCAGCCAGGCAGCCAAAGGTTCTTTAAAATATCCAAAGCGTCACATTTCCACTCCTCGCGTTGGTTGGCTACATTTTAAGTGTTCGCTGTTCGCCCATTTTCCCCTCAAAACATTGAGTCAGTGAAAGGAATGGTTGGAATCTTTAAGATGAGGAAAGGAAGCAGTAGAGGCAGGGATCTTTAAGAGGAGGAAAAGGAAGCAGTAGAGGCAGGGATCTTTAAGAGGAGGAAAAGGAAGCAGTAGAGGCAGGGATCTTTAAGAGGAGGAAAAGGAGGCAGTAGAGGCAGGGATCTTTAAGAGGAGGAAAAGGAGGCAGTAGAGGCAGGGATCTTTAAGAGGAGGAAAAGGAAGCAGTAGAGGCAGGGATCTTTAAGAGGAGGAAAAGGAAGCAGTAGAGGCAGGGATCTTTAAGAGGAGGAAAAGGAAGCAGTAGAGGCAGGGATCTTTAAGAGGAGGAAAAGGAAGCAGTAGAGGCAGGGATCTTTAAGAGGAAAAGGAAGCAGTAGAGGCAGGGATCTTTAAGAGGAGGAAAAGGAAGCAGTAGAGGCAGGGATCTTTAAGAGGAGGAAAAGGAAGCAGTAGAGGCAGGGATCTTTAAGAGGAGGAAAAGGAAGCAGTAGAGGCAGGGATCTTTAAGAGGAGGAAAAGGAAGCAGTAGAGGCAGGGATCTTTAAGAGGAGGAAAAGTAAGCAGTAGAGGCAGGGATCTTTAAGAGGAGGAAAAGGAAGCAGTAGAGGCAGGGATCTTTAAGAGGAGGAAAAGGAGGCAGTAGAGGCAGGGATCTTTAAGAGGAGGAAAAGGAAGCAGTAGAGGCAGGGATCTTTAAGAGGAGGAAAAGGAGGCAGTAGAGGCAGGGATCTTTAAGAGGAGGAAAAGGAGGCAGTAGAGGCAGGGATCTTTAAGAGGAGGAAAAGGAGGCAGTAGAGGCAGGGATCTTTAAGAGGAGGAAAAGGAAGCAGTAGATGCAGGGATCTTTAAGAGGAGGAAAAGGAAGCAGTAGAGGCAGGGATCTTTAAGAGGAGGAAAGGAGGCAGTAGAGGCAGGGATCTTTAAGAGGAGGAAAGGGAGGCAGTAGAGGCAGGGATCTTTAAGAGGAAAAGGTGAGACATACCAGAGTATTCCATCACATTGGGGACAAGGGATACGTTTCCAGTGTGTTGTGTTCTCTGGGTCTAACAAGTCTTTTGTCTGGGGCCCTCCCCCTTTTCATTATAGAGGTCAGGGGTCAGGCTCCCCTGAGACCAGCCAGGTAATCCCCTTCTGCAGACAGCCTGCCTTCATCTCACCTAGATCACAACACTAGGCTACTGTTACATGTTCAATTACTGAACTCAAGCCTACCATTACTACTATGAGGTTTAGGTTTGTTATAACACTGCGATGCCAATCAATAGTTTAAAAGAAATTTGAACAAAATGAAAACCTAGTCTAATATACAGACAATGGGGTTTTCTAGAGGTGAGGTTTGCTAAGGGTTGAAATCTTTGTATTTAAACAGCTTGGTATACAGGGCACTAATTATATAGACAGAACTAAACACATCCCTAACCCAGCTATAATGACAAACACTAATTATATAGACAGAACTAAACACATCCCTAAACCAGCTATAATGACAAACACTCATTATATAGACAGAACTAAACACATCCCTAAACCAGCTATAATGACAAACACTCATTATATAGACAGAACTAAACACATCCCTAAACCCGCTATAATGACAAACACTCATTATATAGACAGGGCATTGTAGCTACTAAACACATCCCTAAACCAGCTATAATGACAAACACTCATTATATAGACAGAACTAAACACATCCCTAAACCAGCTATAATGACAAACACTCATTATATAGACAGAACTAAACACATCCCTAAACCAGCTATAATGACAAACACTCATTATATAGACAGAACTAAACACATCCCTAAACCAGCTATAATGACAAACACTCATTATATAGACAGAACTAAACACATCCCTAAACCAGCTATAATGACAAACACTCATTATATAGACAGAACTAAACACATCCCTAAACCAGCTATAATGACAAACACTCATTATATAGACAGAACTAAACACATCCCTAAACCAGCTATAATGACAAACACTCATTATATAGACAGAACTAAACACATCCCTAAACCAGCTATAATGACAAACACTCATTATATAGACAGAACTAAACACATCCCTAAACCAGCTATAATGACAAACACTCATTATATAGACAGAACTAAACACATCCCTAAACCAGCTATAATGACAAACACTCATTATATAGACAGAACTAAACACATCCCTAAACCAGCTATAATGACAAACACTCATTATATAGACAGAACTAAACACATCCCTAAACCAGCTATAATGACAAACACTCATTATATAGACAAAACTAAACACATCCCTAAACCAGCTATAATGACAAACACTCATTATATAGACAGAACTAAACACATCCCTAAACCAGCTATAATGACAAACACTCATTATATAGACAGGACTAAACACATCCCTAAACCAGCTATAATGACAAACACTCATTATATAGACAGAACTAAACACATCCCTAAACCAGCTATAATGACAAACACTCATTATATAGACAGAACTAAACACATCCCTAAACCAGCTATAATGACAAACACTCATTATATAGACAGGACTAAACACATCCCTAAACCAGCTATAATGACAAACACTCATTATATAGACAGAACTAAACACATCCCTAAACCAGCTATAATGACAAACACTCATTATATAGACAGAACTAAACACATCCCTAAACCAGCTATAATGACAAACACTCATTATATAGACAGAACTAAACACATCCCTAAACCAGCTATAATGACAAACACTCATTATATAGACAGGACTAAACACATCCCTAAACCAGCTATAATGACAAACACTCATTATATAGACAGAACTAAACACATCCCTAAACCAGCTATAATGACAAACACTCATTATATAGACAGAACTAAACACATCCCTAAACCAGCTATAATGACAAACACTAGCAGGATAACCTTATTTTCTATTAGGTATTGAGATATATATATATATATATATAGATTATTTTTTTCACTCTTTATGGAAGGCGCAATGCAGAGAACACTGGAAGAGGAATTATCATTTAATTATCATAGTGAGTTATTGTAATGTTTGTTTATGTGTCAGTTATTCCCATAAGGGAAGGGTTGTATTCATTCATTCATTCATCAGCAGGTAAAACTACCATATTCAGATATCCTTCTCTCATTACTGATCTATTTAATCTCATCTGTCATTTATAACTAATTCTTATCAGGACCAGCAGATTACTGACTTAGACTTTTAAATTCTACTGGAGCTCAATGCCTTCTCTCCTTCTGGTCCCTCTCTCTCTCTCTCTCTCTCTATCTGGCCCAGCAACACAATGGGAGTGGAAGGTCTAGGAGGAGATCTGCCATTCAAAGCGTCAAGTCAACCCATCCATCAATAGAGGTGGAAAAAATGGCACGTCCAGAGAAAGACATTGAAAGGCATTGTGGGTAATCACACAAAAGCAGCCAGTGGCCCCGGCCGCACAAGTCAGTCCACGATTCAGTCAGTCCACGATTCAATCAGTCCACGATTCAGCCAGTCCACGATTCAGTCAGTCCACGATTCAGTCAGTCCACGATTCAGTCAGTCCACGATTCAGTCAGTCCACGATTCAGCCAGTCCACGATTCAGCCAGTCCACGATTCAGTCAGTCCACGATTCAGTCAGTCCACGATTCAGTCAGTCCACGATTCAGTCAGTCCACGATTCAGTCAGTCCATGAGTTTTATTATTAGTAGCAGTGTGTGTCAAATATGCCATGATAAACATCTCCCATTTCAACAGAACTCTAGACTGGTTGTCTAGTAGAGAGCAGACCTCTACTGTGTTCTCTAAGGGCCAGCAAAATGCCTCTATGGCTGGCTCTACTGCATTCTCTATGGCCCAGCAAAATGCCTCTATGGCTGGCTCTACTGCATTCTCTATGGCCCAGCAAAATGCCTCTATGGCTGGCTCTACTGCATTCTCTATGGCCCAGCAAAATGCCTCTATGGCTGGCTCTACTGCATTCTCTATGGCCCAGCAAAATGCCTCTATGGCTGGCTCTACTGCATTCTCTATGGCCCAGCAAAATGCCTCTATGGCTGGCTCTACTGCATTCTCTATGGCCCAGCAAAATGCCTCTATGGCTGGCTCTACTGCATTCTCTATGGCCCAGCAAAATGCCTCTATGGCTGGCTCTACTGCATTCTCTATGGCCCAGCAAAATTCCTCTATGGCTGGCTCTACTGCATTCTCTATGGCCCAGCAAAATGCCTCTATGGCTGGCTCTACTGCATTCTCTATGGCCCAGCAAAATGCCTCTATGGCTGGCTCTACTGCATTCTCTATGGCCCAGCAAAATGCCTCTATGGCTGGCTCTACTGCATTCTCTATGGCCCAGCAAAATGCCTCTATGGCTGGCTCTACTGCATTCTCTATGGCCCAGCAAAATGCCTCTATGGCTGGCTCTACTGCATTCTCTATGGCCCAGCAAAATGCCTCTATGGCTGGCTCTACTGCATTCTCTATGGCCCAGCAAAATGCCTCTATGGCTGGCTCTACTGCATTCTCTACGGCCCAGCAAAATGCCTCTATGGCTGGCTCTACTGCATTCTCTATGGCCCAGCAAAATGCCTCTATGGCTGGCTCTACTGCATTCTCTACGGCCCAGCAAAATGCCTCTATGGCTGGCTCTACTGCATTCTCTATGGCCCAGCAAAATGCCTCTATGGCTGGCTCTACTGCATTCTCTATGGCCCAGCAAAATGCCTCTATGGCTGGCTCTACTGCATTCTCTATGGCCCAGCAAAATGCCTCTATGGCTGGCTCTACTGCATTCTCTATGGCCCAGCAAAATGCCTCTATGGCTGGCTCTACTGCATTCTCTATGGCCCAGCAAAATGCCTCTATGGCTGGCTCTACTGCATTCTCTATGGCCCAGCAAAATGCCTCTATGGCTGGCTCTACTGCATTCTCTATGGCCCAGCAAAATGCCTCTATGGCTGGCTCTACTGCATTCTCTATGGCCCAGCAAAATGCCTCTATGGCTGGCTCTACTGCATTCTCTATGGCCCAGCAAAATGCCTCTATGGCTGGCTCTACTGCATTCTCTATGGCCCAGCAAAATGCCTCTATGGCTGGCTCTACTGCATTCTCTATGGCCCAGCAAAATGCCTCTATGGCTGGCTCTACTGCATTCTCTATGGCCCAGCAAAATGCCTCTATGGCTGGCTCTACTGCATTCTCTATGGCCCAGCAAAATGCCTCTATGGCTGGCTCTACTGCATTCTCTATGGCCCAGCAAAATGCCTCTATGGCTGGCTCTACTGCATTCTCTATGGCCCAGCAAAATGCCTCTATGGCTGCTTAAGCATCTTGGAAAAAGGTTTCATTGATATATGAGGGAAAGTGGGGGAAGAATAGACGAGTGTTTTGTTTCACAAGGAGGGAAAGATAACTCACTAGGGGCGGGCTAGGGCTAGGGCTACCCCCCCCCCCACACACACACACACACACACAGCCAGGGGGACACACACACATTCGCTCTAGCTCACACAGACACACTACAATACTCCACCTCTCCACAACAGCTTAGCGAGCAATAGACAAGAAACTATTTTACTTCCAAGTCAAAACAAAGTTTAATTTCAATT
>NW_027259937.1:0-20148 GCF_045791955.1 Oncorhynchus clarkii lewisi
GGCCCCATCTAGACCGTGTCTGAATACGCTGGCTCCATCTAGACCCCATCTAGACCATGTCTGAATATGCTGGCCCCATCTAGACCCCATCTAGACCCCATCCATACCCCATCTAGACCCCATCTAGACGTGTCTGAATAAGCTGGCCCCATCCAGACCCCATCTAGACCGTGTCTGAATAAGCTGGCCCCATCTAGACCGTGTCTGAATGAGCTGGCCCCATCTAGACAGTGTCTGAATAAGCTGACCCCATCTATACCCCATCTAGACCCCATCTAGACCGTGTCTGAATGAGCTGACCCCATCTATACCCCATCTAGACCGTGTCTGAATGAGCTGACCCCATCTAGACCGTGTCTGAATGAGCTGGCCCCATCTAGACCGTGTCTGAATGAGCTGGCCCCATCTAGACCGTGTCTGAATGAGCTGGCCCAATCTAGACCCCATCTAGACCGTGTCTGAATACGCTGGCCTCATCTAGACCCCATCTAGACCCCATCTAGACCCCATCTATACCCCATCTAGACGTGTCTGAATACGCTGGCCCCATCTAGACCGTGTCTGAATACGCTGGCTCCATCTAGACCCCATCTAGACCATGTCTGAATACGCTGGCCCCATCTAGACCCCATCTAGACCCCATCCATACCCCATCTAGACCCCATCTAGACCGTGTCTGAATAAGCTGACCCCATCTATACCCCATCTAGACCGTGTCTGAATGAGCTGGCCCCATCTAGACCGTGTCTGAATAAGCTGACCCCATCTATACCCCATCTAGACCATGTCTGAATACGCTGGCCCCATCTATACCGTGTCTGAATATGCTGGCCCCATCTAGACCCCATCTAGACCGTGTCTGAATAAGCTGACCCCATCTAGACCCCATCTAGACCCCATCTATACCCCATCTAGACCGTGTCTGAATAAGCTGACCCCATCTATACCCCATCTAGACCGTGTCTGAATGAGCTGGCCCCATCTAGATCTTGTCTGAATAAGCTGACCCCATCTATACCCCATCTAGACCGTGTCTGAATGAGCTGACCCATCTAGACCGTGTCTGAATGAGCTGGCCCCATCTAGACCGTGTCTGAATGAGCTGGCCCCATCTAGACCGTGTCTGAATGAGCTGGCCCAATCTAGACCCCATCTAGACCGTGTCTGAATACGCTGGCCCCATCTAGACCCCATCTAGACCCCATCTAGACCCCATCTATACCCCATCTAGACCGTGTCTGAATACGCTGGCCCCATCTAGACCGTGTCTGAATACGCTGGCTCCATCTAGACCCCATCTAGACCATGTCTGAATATGCTGGCCCCATCTAGACCCCATCTAGACACCATCCATACCCCATCTAGACCCCATCTAGACATGTCTGAATAAGCTGGCCCCATCTAGACCCCATCTAGACCGTGTCTGAATAAGCTGGCCCCATCTAGACCGTGTCTGAATGAGCTGGCCCCATCTAGACAGTGTCTGAATAAGCTGACCCCATCTATACCCCATCTAGACCCCATCTAGACCGTGCCTGAATGAGCTGACCCCATCTATACCCCATCTAGACCGTGTCTGAATGAGCTGACCCCATCTAGACCGTGTCTGAATGAGCTGGCCCCATCTAGACCGTGTCTGAATGAGCTGGCCCCATCTAGACCGTGTCTGAATGAGCTGGCCCAATCTAGACCCCATCTAGACCGTGTCTGAATACGCTGGCCTCATCTAGACCCCATCTAGACCCCATCTAGACCCCATCTATACCCCATCTAGACGTGTCTGAATACGCTGGCCCCATCTAGACCGTGTCTGAATACGCTGGCTCCATCTAGACCCCATCTAGACCATGTCTGAATACGCTGGCCCCATCTAGACCCCATCTAGACCCCATCCATACCCCATCTAGACCCCATCTAGACCGTGTCTGAATAAGCTGGCCCATCTAGACCCCATCTAGACCGTGTCTAAATAAGCTGGCCCCATCTAGACCCCATCTAGACCCCATCTAGACCGTGTCTGAATAAGCTGGCCCCATCTAGACCGTGCCTGAATGAGCTGGCCCCATCTAGACCATGTCTGAATGAGCTGGCCCCATCTAGACCGTGTCTGAATACACTGGCCCATTCTAGACCGTGTCTGAATACACTGGCCCCATCTAGACCGTGTCTGAATACGCTGACCCCATCTAGACCCCATCTAGACCCCATCTAGACCGTGTCTTAATAAGCTGGCCCCATCTAGACCGTGTCTGAATAAGCTGGCCCCATCTAGACCCCATCTAGACTGTATCTGAATAAGCTGACCCCATCTAGACCGTGTCTGAATAAGCTGGCCCCATCTAGACCCCATCTAGACTGTGTCTGAATACGCTGACCCCATCTAGACCCAATCTAGACCCCATCTAGACCGTGTCTGAATAAGCTGGCCCCATCTAGACCCCATCTAGACCGTGTCTTAATAAGCTGACCCCATCTAGACCGTGTCTGAATACGCTGACCCCATCTAGACCCAATCTAGACCGTGTCTGAATACGCTGGCCCCATCTAGACCGTGTCTGAATACGCTGACACCATCTAGACCCTATCTAGACCCCATCTAGACCGTGTCTGAATACGCTGGCCCCATCTAGACCCCATCTAGACCGTGTCTGAATAAGCTGGCCCCATCTAGACCGTGTCTGAATACGCTGTCCCCATCTAGACCATGTCTGAATACGCTGACCCCTTCTAGACCCCATCTAGACCCCATCTAGACCGTGTCTGAATAAGCTGGCCCCATCTAGACCCCATCTAGGCCGTGTCTGAATAAGCTGACCCCATCTAGACCCCATCTAGACCATGTCTGAATAAGCTGGCCCCATCTAGACCCCATCTAGACCATGTCTGAATGAGCTGGCCCCATCTAGACTGTGTCTGAATACACTGGCCCATTCTAGACCGTGTCTGAATACACTGGCCCCATCTAGACCGTGTCTGAATACGCTGACCCCATCTAGACCCCATCTAGACCGTGTCTGAATAAGCTAGCCCCATCTAGACCGTGTCTGAATAAGCTGGCCCCATCTAGACCCCATCTAGACTGTATCTGAATAAGCTGACCCCATCTAGACCGTGTCTGAATAAGCTGGCCCCATCTAGACCCCATCTAGACTGTGTCTGAATACGCTGACACCATCTAGACCCCATCTAGAACCCATCTAGACCGTGTCTGAATACGCTGGCCCCATCTAGACCCCATCTAGACCGTGTCTGAATACGCTGGCCCCATCTAGACCGTGTCTGAATACGCTGACCCCATCTAGACCCCATCTAGACCCCATCTAGACCGTGTCTGAATACGCTGGCCCCATCTAGACCCCATCTAGACCGTGTCTGAATAAGCTGGCCCCATCTAGACCGTGTCTGAATACGCTGTCCCCATCTAGACCATGTCTGAATATGCTGACCCCTTCTAGACCCCATCTAGACCCCATCTAGACGTGTCTGAATAAGCTGGCCCCATCTAGACCCCATCTAGGCTGT
The DNA here is from genome assembly GCF_045791955.1 of Oncorhynchus clarkii lewisi. Lineage (NCBI taxonomy): Eukaryota > Metazoa > Chordata > Actinopteri > Salmoniformes > Salmonidae > Oncorhynchus > Oncorhynchus clarkii. Next base: position 3,523 of record NW_027259937.1, read on the forward strand.
GTCTGAATAAGCTGACCCCATCTAGACCCCATCTAGACCATGTCTGAATAAGCTGGCCCCATCTAGACCCCATCTAGACCGTGTCTGAATAAGCTGGCCCCATCTAGACCGTGTCTGAATGAGCTGGCCCCATATAGACCGTGTCTGAATACACTGGCCCCATCTAGACCGTGTCTGAATACACTGGCCCCATCTAGACCGTGTCTAAATACGCTGACCCCATGTAGACCCCATCTAGACCCCATCTAGACCGTGTCTGAATAAGCTGGCCCCATCTAGACCCCATCTAGACCGTGTCTGAATAAGCTGACCCCATCTAGGCCCCATCTAGACGTGTCTGAATAAGCTGGCCCCATCTAGACCCCATCTAGACCGTGTCTGAATAAGCTGGCCCCATCTAGACCGTGTCTGAATGAGCTGGCCCCATCTAGACCGTGTCTGAATGAGCTGACCCCATCTATACCCCATCTAGACTGTGCCTGAATGAGCTGGCCCCATCTAGATCTTGTCTGAATAAGCTGACCCCATCTATACCCCATCTAGACCGTGTCTGAATGAGCTGACCCATCTAGACCGTGTCTGAATGAGCTGGCCCCATCTAGACCGTGTCTGAATGAGCTGGCCCCATCTAGACCGTGTCTGAATGAGCTGGCCCAATCTAGACCCCATCTAGACCGTGTCTGAATACGCTGGCCCCATCTAGACCCCATCTAGACCCCATCTAGACCCCATCTATACCCCATCTAGACCGTGTCTGAATACGCTGGCCCCATCTAGACCGTGTCTGAATGCGCTGGCTCCATCTAGACCCCATCTAGACCATGTCTGAATATGCTGGCCCCATCTAGACCCCATCTAGACCCCATCCATACCCCATCTAGACCCCATCTAGACGTGTCTGAATAAGCTGGCCCCATCTAGACCCCATCTAGACCGTGTCTGAATAAGCTGGCCCCATCTAGACCGTGTCTGAATGAGCTGGCCCCATCTAGACAGTGTCTGAATAAGCTGACCCCATCTATACCCCATCTAGACCGTGTCTGAATACGCTGGCCCCATCTAGACCGTGTCTGAATATGCTGGCCCCATCTAGACCCCATCTAGACCGTGTCTGAATAAGCTGACCCCATCTAGACCCCATCTAGACCCCATCTAGACCGTGTCTGAATAAGCTGACCCCATCTATACCCCATCTAGACCGTGTCTGAATGAGCTGGCCCCATCTAGACCGTGTCTGAATAAGCTGACCCCATCTATACCCCATCTAGACCATGTCTGAATACGCTGGCCCCATCTAGACCGTGTCTGAATATGCTGGCCCCATCTAGACCCCATCTAGACCGTGTCTGAATAAGCTGACCCCATCTAGACCCCATCTATACCCCATCTAGACCGTGTCTGAATAAGCTGACCCCATCTATACCCCATCTAGACCGTGTCTGAATGAGCTGGCCCCATCTAGATCTTGTCTGAATAAGCTGACCCCATCTATACCCCATCTAGACCGTGTCTGAATGAGCTGACCCATCTAGACCGTGTCTGAATGAGCTGGCCCCATCTAGACCGTGTCTGAATGAGCTGGCCCCATCTAGACCGTGTCTGAATGAGCTGGCCCAATCTAGACCCCATCTAGACCGTGTCTGAATACGCTGGCCCCATCTAGACCCCATCTAGACCCCATCTAGACCCCATCTATACCCCATCTAGACCGTGTCTGAATACGCTGGCCCCATCTAGACCGTGTCTGAATACGCTGGCTCCATCTAGACCCCATCTAGACCATGTCTGAATATGCTGGCCCCATCTAGACCCCATCTAGACACCATCCATACCCCATCTAGACCCCATCTAGACATGTCTGAATAAGCTGGCCCCATCTAGTCCCCATCTAGACCGTGTCTGAATAAGCTGGCCCCATCTAGACCGTGTCTGAATGAGCTGGCCCCATCTAGACAGTGTCTGAATAAGCTGACCCCATCTATACCCCATCTAGACCCCATCTAGACCGTGTCTGAATGAGCTGACCCCATCTATACCCCATCTAGACCGTGTCTGAATGAGCTGACCCCATCTAGACCGTGTCTGAATGAGCTGGCCCCATCTAGACCGTGTCTGAATGAGCTGGCCCCATCTAGACCGTGTCTGAATGAGCTGGCCCAATCTAGACCCCATCTAGACCGTGTCTGAATACGCTGGCCTCATCTAGACCCCATCTAGACCCCATCTATACCCCATCTAGACGTGTCTGAATACGCTGGCCCCATCTAGACCGTGTCTGAATACGCTGGCTCCATCTAGACCCCATCTAGACCATGTCTGAATACGCTGGCCCCATCTAGACCCCATCTAGACCCCATCCATACCCCATCTAGACCCCATCTAGACCGTGTCTGAATAAGCTGACCCCATCTATACCCCATCTAGACCGTGTCTGAATGAGCTGGCCCCATCTAGACCGTGTCTGAATAAGCTGACCCCATCTATACCCCATCTAGACCATGTCTGAATACGCTGGCCCCATCTAGACTGTGTCTGAATATGCTGGCCCCATCTAGACCCCATCTAGACCGTGTCTGAATAAGCTGACCCCATCTAGACCCCATCTAGACCCCATCTATACCCCATCTAGACCGTGTCTGAATAAGCTGACCCCATCTATACCCCATCTAGACCGTGTCTGAATGAGCTGGCCCCATCTAGACCGTGTCTGAATAAGCTGACCCCATCTAGACCGTGTCTGAATGAGCTGACCCCATCTAGACCGTGTCTGAATGAGCTGGCCCCATCTAGACCATGTCTGAATGAGCTGGCCCCATCTAGACCGTGTCTGAATGAGCTGGCCCCATCTAGACCGTGTCTGAATACGCTGACCCCATCTAGACCGTAAGCTGTTGGGTTACATTCAGCTGCAGACTCGTTCATTCTTTAGTTAAATGATGACTGAGAGACTGACTGTGTTGGATGGGAAATGAGGGATAGGCATCATATCAGATCTGTTTTCAGTGAACAGTCCCAAGAGACACACCTGCCATAAGCAGTGTGTGTGTGTGTGTTTGCCTATGCATGGCTGTGCATGTTTGTGTGCATGCATAGGCTTAACTTACAAGAGAGCAATAGATACCTTTGACCTCCTCTAGTACATCAAAGGCACCGTCATGTATTTGTGTGTGAATGGATGGGTATGTAAGGGGTACTCACAGGAGAGCAGGAGATAGCCTTGATTTCCTCCAGGGCCTGTGAGAGACAGTCCTCTATCTCAGAGTCTTCCAGGGAGAAGAGGTCTCCAGCCCGCGACAGGTCCCTCTGGCCGAGAACCAGGCCAAACAGCTGGTGCATGATGTCTCTGCTTCACTCTGGACTGCTTCGGGCCCACCTCAGCCTGGTCTGGTCCACGTCAGGCCTGCTTAGGCCTGGTTTGACCCACACTCACTCTGGGCCAACCTGGGGCCAGAAGTTGCTATGGAGACAGGGCATGGTCCCTGAAGGTGGTGGGGTGATGACCTCATACACATTAGACCCCTGAGAAAGAAAGACAAAAATGGAGACAAATTTGACCCCAATAACTACCGGGGGATATGCGTCAACAGCAACCTTGGGAAAATCCTCTGCATTATCATTAACAGCAGACTCGTACATTTCCTCAATGAAAACAATGTACTGAGCAAATGTCAAATTGGCTTTTTACCAAATTACAGTACGACAGACCACATATTCCCCCTGCTTTGAACAAACAAACCAAAACAAAGGCAAAGTCTTCTCATGCTTTGTTGATTTCAAAAAAACTTTTGACACAATTTGGCATGAGGGTCTGCTATACAAACTGATGGAAAGTGGAGTTGGTTGAAAAACATACAACTTTAGAAAATCCATCTACACCAACAACAAGTGTGTAGTTGTCAAAAAACACATATACCACACCCTACTAGAATCTGAAGTCAAATGTCTACTGTTTGCTGATGATCTGGTGCTTCTGTCACCAACCAAGGAGGGCCTACAGCTGCACCTAGATCTTCTGCACAGATTCTGCCAGACCTGGGCCCTGACAGACCTGGGCCCTGACAGACCTGGGCCCTGACAGTAAATCTCAGTAAGACAAAAAATAATGCTGTTCCAAAATAGGTCCAGTTGCCAGGACCACAAATACAAATTCCAAATAGACACTGTTGCCCTAGAAAACACAAAAAAACTATACATACCTCGGCCTAAACATCAACGCCACAGGTAACTTCCACAAAGCTGTGAACGAGCTGAGAGACAAGGCAAGAAGGGCCTTATATGCCATCAAAGGGAACATGAAATTAAACATACCAATTAGGATCTGGCTAAAAATATTTGTATAACCCAATGCCCTTTATGGTTGTAAGGTCTGGGGTCGGCTCACCAACCAAGAATTCACAAAATGGGACAAACACCAAATTGAGACTCTGCATGGTTAGAATTCTGCAAAAAATATCCTTTGTGTCCAACACCAAATAAGGCATGCAGAGCAGAATTAGGCCGATACCCATTAATTATCAAAATCCAGAAAAGAGCCGTTAAATTCTACAACCACCTAAAAGGAAGTTATTCCCAAACCTTCCATAACAAAGCCATCACCTACAGAGAGATGAACCTGGAGAAGAGTCCCCTAAGCAAGTCCTCCTGTTCACAAACACACCCCACAGAGCCCCAGGACAGCAGCACAATTAGACCCAACTAATTCATGAGAAAACAAAAAAGATAATTACTTGACATATTGGAAAGAATTAACAAAAAAACAGAGCAAACTAGAATGCTATTTGGCCCTAAAACAGAGAGTACACAGCGGCAGAATACCTGACCACAGTGACTGACCCAAACTTAAGGAAAGCTTTGACTATGTACAGACTCATTGAGCATAGCCTTGCTATTGAGAAAGGCCGCCATTTGTAGGCAGACATGGCTCTCGAGAAGACAGGCTATGTGCTCACTGCCCACAAAATGAGGTGGAAACTGAGCTGCACTTCCTAACCTCCTGCCCAATGTATGACCATATTAGAGAGACATATTTCCCTCAGATTACACAGATCCACAAAGAATGTGAACAAACAAACTTTTGATGAACTCCCATGTCTACTGAGTGAAATACCACAGTGTGCCATCACAGCAGCAAGATTTGTGACCTGTTGCCACAAGAAAAGGGAAACCAGTGAAATGACATTTGTAAATGTCTTTATTATTTATGAACTTTTGTGACTGTAATGTTTCCTGTTACCATTTGTAATGTTTAACATTTGTTATATATATTTAATTGCTTTGGAAATGTCATACAGTATGTTTTGAAACCTCTGTATGTGAAAGAGAGAGTTAGAGAGAGAGAGAGAGAGAGAGAGAGAGAGAGAGAGAGAGAGAGAGAGAGAGAGAGAGAGAGAGAGAGAGAGAGAGAGAGAGAGAGAGCCCTTGAAGAAAGAGAGAGAGAGAGAGAGAGAGAGAGAGAGAGAGAGAGGGAGAGAGAGAGATAGACTACTGTTTAAATACAGTGTGGGGAGAACCATCACTCTACTTATCCTCTTCTCACATCTCTGCTCTGTAGTTCTACAGGTGTAGTTAATGAAGTTACACTCATCACAAATTAACTTCACACCACACTAATATGTGACACATTAAGGGGCACTCCACTCACAGCTGTATACTGCTGGCCAAGGACAAACACCACCACATATCAGCACAGCAGAGGAGACGGCTGCATGAATGAATGTGTGGGAGGCTCCCAGGACCTGTGAGATTCCTCATTTAAAACATGAACCATTTTACCCCCCTCACCTGGGCTCCTCCGGCCCTCTCTGGAAATATTAACACTCAGAGAACCACAAGTGGGGGGGGGGGGGGGTAATCCATACTAGATGTACTGTATTACACACAGGGGTCAGGGACAATGGATTACTGATTATTCAGACTGTGTGTTAATAGATACGGACACAAGAACACACGCAAAAAAATAATATAAATTAGTTTTTGGGCAGAATTTCTGAAATCCTCTATTGAGTGTTTTACTACAGTGAATAACTAGTAAACGGGGAGGAGACTACAGTTCACCATCGAATCAAATTCCAGAGTCCACGGCAACACAGCGCCGGGATACGGAGGCGAGAATGCTCATTGGCCAGTTCTGAATCCAAACACCCAAACAGCCATCAATACAGAGGGAGGTGTTGGCTTTATCTCCCCTGGCAGTAAGGATGGGGCTGGATACATGGATATCTCACTGTGACCCCATTAGAGTACCAATAATCAAAGTGGTCATTTATCACCTGCGATGAGACTTGGTGCTAGGTGTGTGGGGAAAGTAGAGAGGGAGAGAGAGAGAAAGAGAGAAAAAGAGAGATTAAGAGGAAGAGAAAGAGACAGAATTAACAAACAAAAATCAGAGCAAACTAGAATGCTATTTGGCCCTAAACAGAGAATACACAGTGGCAGAATACCTGACCACTGTGACTGACCCAAATTTAAAGAAAGCTTTGACTATGTACAGACTCAGTGAGCATAGCCTTGCTATTGAGAAAGGCCGGCGTAGGTAGACATGGCTCTCAAGACAAGACAGGCTATGTGCACACTGCCCACAAAATGAGGTGGAAACTGAGCTGCACTTCCTAACCTCCTGCCAAATGTATGACCATATTAGAGAGACATATTTCCCTCAGATTACACAGACCCACAAAGAATTAGAAAACAAACCCAATTTTGATAAACTCTCATATCTACTGGGTGAAATACCACAGTGTGACATCACAGCAGCAAGATTTGTGACCTGTTGCCACAAGAAAAGGGCAACCAGTGAAGAACAAACCCCATTGTAAATACAATCCATATTTATATATTTATTTATTTATTTTATATTGTGTCCTCTAACTACTGGGTGAAATACCACAATGTGACATCACAACAATGTGACATCACAACAATATGACATCACAACAATGTGACATCACAACAATATGACATTTGAAATGTCTATATTCCTTTGAATCTTTTGTGAGTGTAATGATTATTGTTAATTTTGGATTTGTTTATTATATATTTCTCTTGTGTTGTCAATCTAAACATACATTTCACATGCCAATAAATTAATTGAATTGAAAATTGAGAGAGAGACATACAAACAGGAAGATACAGAGAGAGATGAAGAACGAGAAAGAGAGATAGAGGTAGACAGAGACAGAAGGAAAGAGAGAGACAGAAATAGACAGAGAGACAGAGGGAAAGAGAGAGACAGAGGTAGACAGAGAGACAGAGGTAGACAGAGAGACAGAGGGAAAGAGAGAGACAGAGGTAGACAGAGAGACAGAGGGAAAGAGAGAGACAGAGGTAGACAGAGAGACAGAGGGAAAGAGAGAGACAGAGGTAGACAGAGAGACAGAGGGAAAGAGAGAGACAGAAGTAGACAGAGAGACAGAGGGAGATAAAGAACGAGAAAGAGATAGACAGAAATAGACAGAGACAGAGGGAAAGAGAGAGACAGAGAAATAGAGAGAGACAGAGGGAAAGAGTGAGACAGAAATAGACAGAGACAGAGGGAAAGAGAGAGACAGAAATAGACGGAGACAGAGAGAAAGAGAGAGACAGAGAGAGAGACAAAGGGAAATAGAGAGACAGAGGGAAAGAGAGAGACAGAGGGAAAGAGAGAGAGAGAGAAAGAGAGCGACAGAAATAGACAGAGAGACAGAGGGAAAGAGTGAGACAGAAATAGACAGAGACAGAGGGAAAGAGAGAGACAGAAATAGACGGAGACAGAGACAAAGAGAGAGACAGAGAGAGAGACAAAGGGAAATAGAGAGACAGAGGGAAAGAGAGAGACAGAGGGAAAGAGAGAGAGAGAGAAAGAGAGAGACAGAAATAGTCAGAGAGACAGAGGCACATAGAGAGAGAAAGAGACAGAGAGAGATGGATAGTATTTCAGTGTCCTGAATTCCTGGTGTAACCTGCAGACCCCTCACACACTGAGCTTCCATTATTCCACCTGAATGCCCTCTGTCTGCACTAAATACACACACACACACACACACACACACACACACACACACACACACACACACACACACACACACACACACACACACACACACACACACACACACACACACACACACACACACACACACAGTGTGAGCAGTGTGACTGAAATAGTTCTGACAGCAGCTTCTGCCTCTGATCTCCTAACACACAGCCCTAGACTATAACACACAGCCCCAGACTATAAACACAGCCCCAGACTATAACACACAGCCCCAGACTATAACACACAGCCCCAGACTACAACACACAGCCCGAGACTATAACACAGCCCCAGACTATAACACAGCTCCAGACTATAACACAGCCCCAGACTATAAACACAGCCCCAGACTACAACACACAGCCCCAGACTACAACACACAGCCCCAGACTACAACACACAGCCCTAGACTATAACACACAGCCCCAGACTATAACGCACAGCCCCAGACTACAACACACAGCCCTAGACTATAACACACAGCCCCAGACTATAACACACACCCCAGACTACAACACACAGCCCCAGACTATAACACACACAGCCCCAGACTATAACACACAGCCCCAGACTATAACACAGCCCCAGACTATAACACACAAAGCCCCAGACTACAACACACAGCCCCAGACTACAACACACAGCCCCAGACTATAACACACACAGCCCCAGACTATAACACACAGCCCCAGACTATAACACAGCCCCAGACTATAACACACAGCCCCAGACTACAACACACAGCCCCAGACTACAACACACAGCCCCAGACTACAACACACAGCCCCAGACTACAACACACAGCCCTAGACTATAACACACAGCCCCAGACTACAACACACAGCCCTAGACTATAACACACAGCCCCAGACTATGACACACACAGTCCCAGACTACAACACACAGCCCCAGACTACAACACACAGCCCTAGACTATAACACACAGCCCCAGACTACAACACACAGCCCTAGACTATAACACACAGCCCCAGACTATGACACACACAGTCCCAGACTATAACACACAGCCCCAGACTACAACACACAGCCCCAGACTATAACACAGCACCAGACTACACAGCCCCAGACTATGACACACACAGTCCCAGACTACAACACACAGCCCCAGACTATAACACACAGCCCCAGACTACAACACACAGCCCCAGACTACAACACACAGTCCCAGACTATAACACACAGTACCAGACTACACACCCCCAGACTATGACACACACAGCCCCAGACTACAACACACAGCCCTAGACTATAACACACAGCCCCAGACTATGACACACACAGTCCCAGACTACAACACACAGCCCCAGACTACAACACACAGCCCTAGACTATAACACACAGCCCCAGACTACAACACACAGCCCTAGACTATAACACACAGCCCCAGACTATGACACACACAGTCCCAGACTATAAAACACAGCCCCAGACTACAACACACAGCCCCAGACTATAACACAGCACCAGACTACACAGCCCCAGACTATGACACACACAGTCCCAGACTACAACACACAGCCCCAGACTATAACACACAGCCCCAGACTATAACACAGCCCCAGACTACAACACACAACCCCAGACTATAACATACACAGCCCCAGACTATAACAGCCCCAGACTACACAGCCCCAGACTATAACACACAGTCCCAGACTATAACACACAGCCTCAGACTATAACACACAGCCCCAGACTATCACACACAGCCCTAGACTATAACACACAGCCCCAGACTATAACACACACAGCCCCAGACTATAACACACAGCCCCAGACTATAACACACAGCCCCAGACTATAACACAGCTCCAGACTATAACACAGCTCCAGACTATAACACACACAGCCCCAGACTACAACACAGCTCCAGACTATAACACAGCCCCAGACTATAAACACAGCCCCAGACTATAACACACAGCCCCAGACTATAACACAGCTCCAGACTATAACACAGCTCCAGACTATAACACACACAGCCCCAGACTATAACACAGCCCCAGACTATAACACAGCCCCAGACTATAACACACACAGTCCCAGACTATAACACACACAGACCCAGACTATAACACAGCCCCAGACTACACAGCCCCAGACTACAACACACAGTCCCAGACTATAACACACAGCCCCAGACTATCACACACAGCCCAGACTATAACACACAGTCCCAGACTATAACACACAGCCCCAGACTATAACACACAGCCCCAGACTATAACACACACAGCCCCAACACACAGCCCCAGACTATAACACACAGCCCCAGACTATAACACACACAGTCCCAGACTATAACAGCCCCAGACTACACAGCCCCAGACTATAACACACAGTCCCAGACTATAACACACAGCCCAGACTATAACACACAGCCCCAGACTATCACACACAGCCCCAGACTATAACACACAGCCCCAGACTATAACACACACAGCCCCAGACTATAACACACAGCCCCAGACTATAACACACACAGCCCCAGACTATAACACACAGCCCCAGACTATAACACACAGCCCCAGACTATAACACACAGCCCCAGACTATAACACAGCTCCAGACACACAGCCCCAGACTATAACACACACAGCCCCAGACTATAACACACAGCCCCAGACTATAAACACAGCCCCAGACTATAACACACAGCCCCAGACTATAACACAGCCCGAGACTATAACACAGCCCCAGACTATACACACAGCCCCAGACTATAACACAGCCCCAGACTATAACACACAGCCCCAGACTATAACACAGCCCAGACTATAACACACACAGCCCCAGACTATAACACAGCCCCAGACTATACAACACACAGTCCCAGACTATAACACACAGCCCCAGACTATAAACACACAGCCCCAGACTATAACACACAGTCCCAGACTATAACACACAGTCCCAGACTATAACACACAGTCCCAGACTATAACACACAGCCCCAGACTATAACACACACAGCCCCAGACTATAACACACAGCCCCAGACTATAACACACAGCCCCAGACTATAACACACAGCCCCAGACTATAACACACAGCCCCAGACTATAACACACACAGCCTCAGACTACAACACACAGCCCCAGACTATAACACACACAGCCCCAGACTATAACACACAGCCCCAGACTATAACACACAGCCCCAGACTATAACACACAGCCCCAGACTATAACACACAGCCCCAGACTATAACACACACAGCCCCAGACTATAACACACAGCCCCAGACTATAACACAGCCCCAGACTATAACACACAGCCCCAGACTATAACACAGCCCGAGACTATAACACAGCCCCAGACTATAACACAGCCCCAGACTATAACACAGCCCCAGACTATAACACACAGCCCCAGACTATAACACACACAGCCCCAGACTATAACACACAGCCCCAGACTATAACACAGCCCCAGACTATAACACAGCCCCAGACTATAACACAGCCCCAGACTATAACACACAGCCCCAGACTATAACACACTTGTATATTCGGTACAGTATAATTGAAATATCCCACATAAGAAACAACGTGGTTGTCTGGTATTTGTGTGTTGTGGTTGACCAGTCAGTTTTTTGTGTGTAAGAGCAGGCCTGAGGAATTCAGCTCTCAAACAATCAGCTAGCTACTATTAATCACCCGGCTGCAGCTCAGCGAGCTCAGGAATGCAGGCTTTAAACACACACACACACACACACACACACACACACACACACACACACACACACACACACACACACACATTGAGACACGTGTGAAAGAGAGGCTGGACACAGGCAGGCGACTGTGCATTAGCTCCAGAGGGGCCCCTGTGTGCTCCCCAGCCCTAGCCCAGAGAGAGTGGTCCTGAGTGGGGCACTAGGTGAGGGGTGACGGGGTATTGGAGGTCTGGTGCTAGGGTAGGGGGTATGTCAGGGCAAGAGAGAGAGAGAGAAAGAACACTGGTCCCTTTGTGTGCTCTATACGCGACCCCCCCCTCCCCATCTCTGTCTCAGTGCCCACTCAGCCCTGTGTCTCTGTGATATGCACCTGCTGAATAACCCTCCCTTCCTTCTCTACCATCCATAGACAGGGGGACAAGAGAGAGAAGCACTCCTTGGTAGAACCCCCTGTTTTCCTCCTTCTTCCATCCTGAAGCTCCCTTCTTGAAGTCAGAGAAGTGTGAAATCTGAGTGTGAATACCAGCCCCAAACAGTAAATGAATGCCCATTGCCCAGCTTCACAACACACTCACTCACACTCTTATTTATGCACATAATTACGGTGTGGCTTTGTGACATGGGGCAGTGAGAGAGAGGGGGTCGAGGGAGGGAGCTGAGACTCCATTCCAGGGTTGGTTTACACTGACTGTTTGGATTACAGAATTCACTCAACTAAAAGAACGAAACCAGATAAATATTCACTTTCCCACCCATTTGAATAGCTCCCCTGGTAATCATTCTAGAATCAGAATGTCTATCATTCTACCTATTTTAATAGATCTACTGGTAATCATTCTAGAATCAGAATGTCTATCATTCTACCTATTTTAATAGATCTACTGGTAATCATTCTAGAATCAGAATGTCTATCATTCTACCTATTTTAATAGATCTACTGGTAATCATTCTAGAATCAGAATGTCTATCATTCTACCTATTTTAATAGATCTAATGGTAATAATTCTAGAATCAGAATGTCTATCATTCTACCTATTTTAATAGATCTACTGGTAATCATTCTAGAATCAGAATGTCTATCATTCTACCTATTTTAATAGATCTACTGGTAATCATTCTAGAATCAGAATGTCTATCATTCTACCTATTTTAATAGATCTACTGGTAATCATTCTAGAATCAGAATGTCTATCATTCTACCTATTTTAATAGATCTAATGGTAATCATTCTAGAATCAGAATGTCTATCATTCTACCTATTTTAATAGATCTACTGGTAATCATTCTAGAATCAGAATGTCTACTACATGTGAATTACAGGGGTTTAACAGGGACACTACTGGGACACTACTGGGGTATTACAGGGGTATAAAAGGGGTATAACAGCGGTATTACGGGGGTATTACAGGGGTATAACAGGGACATGACAGGGGTATAACAGGGGTATTACAGGGATACTACAGGGGTATTACAGGGGTTTTACAGGGATACTACAGGGGTATTACAGGGGTATTACAGGGATACTACAGGGATACTACATGGGTATAACAGGGGTATTACAGGGATACTACAGGGGTATTACAGGGGTATTACAGGGATACTACAGGGATACTACATGGGTATAACAGGGGTATTACAGGGATACTACAGGGGTATTACAGGGGTATTACAGGGATACTACAGGGGTACTACAGGGGTATTACAGGGATACTACAGGGGTATTACAGGGGTATAACAGGGGTATTACAGGGGTAGTACAGGGATACTACAGGAGTATTACAGGGGTACTACAGGGATACTACAGGAGTATTACAGGGGTATTACAGGGGTGCTACAGGGGTACTACAGGGATACTACAGGGATACTACAGGGATACTACAGGGGTATTACAGGGATATTACAGGGGTGCTACAGGGGTACTACAGGGATACTACAGGGATACTGCAGGGATACTACAGGGGTATTACAGGGATATTACAGGGGTATAACAGGGATACTACAGGGGTATTACAGGGGATACTACAGGGATACTACAAGGGTATAACAGGGGTACTACAGGGGTATTACAGGGGTACTACAGGGATACAACAGGTGTATAACAGGGGTGCTACAGGGATACAACAGGGGTATAACAGGGATACTACAGGGGTATAAAAGGGGTCATACTTGGATACTACAGGGGTATAACAGGGGTACTACAGGGATACTACAGGGGTATAACAGGGGTCCTACTTGGATACTACAGGGGTATAACAGGGGTACTACAGGGATACTACAGGGGTACTACAGGGATATGTCAGGGGTATTACAGGGGTACTACGGGGATACTACAGGGGTACTACAGGGATACTACAGGGGTATAACAGGGGTGTAACAGGGGTATAACAGGGGTACTACAGGGGTACTACAGGGATATAACAGGGGTACTACAGGGATATAACAGGGGTACTACAGGGATACTACAGGGGTATTACAGGGGTATAACAGGGGTATAACAGGGATACTACAGGGGTATTACAAGGGTATTACAGGGATACTACAGGAGTATTACAGGGGTATTACGGGGGAATAACAGGGATACTACAGGGGTATTACAGGGATACTACAGGGGTATAACAGGGATACTACAGGGGTATTACAGGGGTATAACAGGGATACTACAGGGGTATTACAGGGGTATTACAGGGATACTACAGGGGTATTACAGGGGTATAACAGGGGTATTACAGGGGTACTACAGGGGTACTACAGGGACACTACAGGGATACTACAGGGGTATAACAGGGGTATTACAGGGGTACTACAAGGGTATTACAGGGGTACTACAGGGCTTTAACAGGGGTATTACAGGGGTATAACAGGGGAACTACAGGGGTACTACAGGGGTATTACAAAGTATTAAAAGGATACTACAGGAGTATTACAGGGGTATTACGGGGGTATAACAGGGATACTACAGGGGTATGACAGGGGTATTACAGGGGTATAACAGGGGTATTACAGGGATACTACAGGGGTATAACAGGGGTATTACAGGGATGATATAGGGGTATTACAGGGGTATTACAGGGATACTACAGGGATACTACAGGGGTATTACAGGGATACTACAGGGGTATTACAGGGATACTACAGTAATACTACAGGGGTATTACAGGGATACTACAGGGATACTACAGGGGTATAACAGGGGTATTACAGGGATACTACAGGGGTTTAACAGCGGTATTACAGGGATACTACAGGGATACTACAGGGGTATAACAGGGATGATACAGGGGTATTACAGGGATACTACAGGGGTATAACAGGGATACTACAGGGGTATAACAGGGGTATAACAGGGGTATTACAGGGGTATTACAGGGATACTACAGGGATACTACAGGGGTATAACAGGGGTATTACAGGGATACTACAGGGATACTACAGGGGTATAACAGGGATGACACGGGGTATTACAGGGATACTACAGGGATACTACAGGGATACTACAGGGGTATTACAGGGGTATTACAGGGGTATAACAGGGGTATTACAGGGGTATAACAGGGGTATTACAGGGGTATAACAGGGGTACTACAGGGGTACTACAGGGATACTACAAGGGTTTTACAGGGGTATAACAGGGGTATTACAGGGGTATAACAGGGATACTACAGGGGTAGTACAAGGTATTACAGGGATACTACAGGAGTACTACAGGGGTATTACAAAGTATTAAAAGGATACTACAGGAGTATTACAGGGGTATTACGGGGGTATAACAGGGATACTACAGGGGTATAACAGGGGTATTACAGGGGTATAACAGGGGTATTACAGGGATACTACAGGGGTATGACAGGGGTATTACAGGGGTACTACAGGGGTATAAAAGGGATGATATAGGGGTATTACAGGGGTATTACAGGGATACTACAGGGATACTACAGGGGTATTACAGGGATACTACAGGGGTTTAACAGCGGTATTACAGGGATACTACAGGGATACTACAGGGGTATAACAGGGATGATACAGGGGTATTACAGGGATACTACAGGGGTATAACAGGGATACTACAGGGGTATAACAGGGGTATAACAGGGGTATTACAGGGGTATTACAGGGATACTATTACAGGGGTATAACAGGGGTATTACAGGGGTATAACAGGGGTATTACAGGGATACTACAGGGATACTACAGGGGTATAACAGGGGTATTACAGGGGTATAACAGGGGTATAACAGGGGTATTACAGGGGTATTACAGGGATACTACAGGGATACTACAGGGGTATAACAGGGGTATTACAGGGATACTACAGGGATACTACAGGGGTATAACAGGGATACTACAGGGGTATAACAGGGGTATTACAGGGATACTACAGGGATACTACAGGGGTATAACAGGGATGACACGGGGTATTACAGGGATACTACAGGGGTATAACAGGGGTATTACAGGGATACTACAGGGATACTACAGGGGTATAACAGGGATACTACAGGGGTATAACAGGGGTATTACAGGGATACTACAGGGATACTACAGGGGTATAACAGGGATGACACAGGGGTATAACAGGGATACTACAGGGGTATAACAGGGGTATTACTGGGGTATAACAGGGATACTACAGGGGTATTACAGGGGTATAACAGGGATGACACAGGGTATTACAGGGGTATTTGGTATCTTAAATATTTTTCATTCAGAAACAATCTAAACATTCCACATCATCTGTAAGGACACGTTGGTTTGGTCATGACGGTGTCTTTAAACTGGGACGCTCTGCATTGTGTGAGTCTCATTAATTACTAAAGACAAAGTCACTGAGAATAGATCTCCTCAGGGCTATCCTGACAAAAGCAGAACTGCAGGAAAATTAATATGAGGAAAGTTATTTAATAGTATACTGCATAAC